>NW_010555330.1:85878-97887 GCF_000687285.1 Phaethon lepturus | reverse complement strand
AAGAGTGTCTTTTTATCATTTCATAGATTGCATGTTTAGGTTCACATATATCTTATATACTGTCATGCCACTAAATCAATTTTTTTTTCCTTCAGTCTGAAATGGACATATTAATCTAACATTTTGATGTCACTTCCCCTTACAGTGATTCATCTGATGATGCCTGTTGTCATAACAAATCTAACTTGTGATCCTCAAACTGCAGAAATGCTTATAGAAAAGCCGTTGTCTGGAAGTCTTTCCTAAGAAAATAATTTTACATGGGCTATTTTAAAATAATTATTTGTGGAAAAAAATCATCATTTTATAGGAAAAATGAAGGAAAAGGCAAACAGCATTCAATATTAATTGTTTGGTACAGATAAAGAAAGATAAAGAGCATAGTAACACTCCTAATTGTATTTCAATTTATTTAAATGGGAAAAAGTCACCTAACTTGCTTAGGAATTTTTGCTTAAAGCATTAGTCATTGATCTGCTTCTTCAGGCACCCGTATATTCCCATGAAAATCTATTCCAAAATCTCAATGGAGACATTTATTACTAGTGGTCTTTTGCGACTGCTGAGGATGTGTGACTTCTTTTGTCTACAACAATATTGACTACCACTGGAAGGTAAAATATTTTCATCCCGATTCAACATTGAATGTTATTTTTTATTTGTGTGTATATATATACACACATATATTTGATTCTATAATTATAGAATTTTGACCAGGGTTGTGTGGATTTTGATTTTGGTTTCTCTTTCCCCTCTTTTCCCCCTTCTTTTATCCATTACCAACAGAGCAGATATCATTACTTATTTTATATAGACAGGTAAAGCCATTAAAAAATTTTTATATCTTTTATTCAGAGAATAACAAAAATTGAAAATAAAAATTTCAAAACCATCTAAAGCTTTTTTTGGGGAGAACTGGGGTAAAAAACTATAGATACTACAAAAGACATCTAAGTCCTTCTATTCAGTGCATTGGGAGAGCTTAGCATCACGGTTATAACGATGACAGTCGCCAGCTCCTTAAAAGGCTAAATCCAATGATAGACTGTACTGTGATCGTAGATCCAAAACATAGCTCCATATGAGCTGCTGTGAAGAAAATTAACTCTATACCAGCCAAAACCAGCACACACTGGTGTAGGCAGAGCTGAATATCTCATCTTCCTTACATAAACTTGCCACAAAGATAGAGATATTTCTGAAGGTAGGACCTTCAGAAATGTTACCACAGAAAATGCAGTGTCTTATGAAATTTCTATGTGGTACATATCTAAACTCTGGTAGGACTAGTGGTACCATCCTCATAAGAGCTCAGATGTGCCTGGCTTTCAACAACTCATGCTTATAAGACAGTTCTGCATTTCTGAACAGACTTTCAAAACACTGTGGTCCTTTCAAAATCTTTGCTTTGCTCCTGAACCTACATACCTCACTTAGATGCTTGAACCTATTAAAGGATTATTTTATTGAATGGGAATTTCGAGGTCAGCTTCTACCCTCTGTCTCCCATCTAACCTCCACAAAACTATGTGTGCTGTTGTGTTTATCCTTGTAAATCACTCAGTCCACAGTAACGCCTTACCTGGAGTACACAGGAAATCTAGTGTGTCTAAAATGTCTGGAGATGCTGGTACAGGCAATCTCAGTAGTTCTAAATTATATTGGGTGAACAGTATCTGTTACTGCAAATGTTCTATCTGTAAAGTATTTCTCCATCTTAGGAAGCAATCCACATGCTGGGTGGCTGCCACAGGTAACTGATGTGAATGCTATTATATTTCCAGCTTAAGCAAAGTGCAGATTTTATTTCTTTGCAGCACAAACATCTTCGTTTTGTCTGCCAGCTGATGCAGTGATCTAATGCATCTCTTTTCAGCAGTAGAAACAAAGATTCAGACTCTATTATGCTGAGAATGAAATGACGATCACATTGTTTTCTAAAAGCTATTTATTCATATATTCCAACTGCTGTCTAGTTTGTCATATACAGAAATCTCTGTTGTGTAAAACATAATGAACAGGCTGCTCGGAGTCCTACATATTAGAAAGTTGTGTGGTGAAAGAATTGGGCAAGGGAGTTTGTGCACAACTTCCTATCTTTATGCATAGATTGATCCAGCATGTTAAAACATTTAAAAATTATATGAAAAGGCTTGCATTGCCAAATTTTAATGTAAAATGACTAGCTGAAGTTATATAGATGTAAAAACAGGTGCGTAGAAGGGTCTCTTGAATTATAAAGAAGCTCTGCTTCACAGAGTGTTTCACTGGGACATGACTGGGTAAATATAGTAAGTTTGAGAACTTTTAAAACATGTCTTTCTATCAGCAGGTTTTGCAGAGGCAAGACATCCAGATGGCACTCGAAAAACACAATGATGAATCAAGCCTTTAGAATGCAATATTCGTCACATTATCAGGTATAGAAAGTTTTGCCAACACCTGGTAATCAACAAATTATTCTTGCAGTAGAGCCATTAAATATACTAAAAAGAAACTCTGGGATACCTGTTAAAAAGGTCTTTAGCTGAAGAGAACGTCTGGTTTTATTTTCTTCCAAGGTTTATAAATCACAGCTCACAAAACCACCAGAATATTAATTTTGAAATAAATTATTTAATACAATAGTTTACTGAAGAGAAAATAAATTTTCAGTGGACAAAAAGCAGTTATTACAAGAAAGTGTTTCAGGCGAATATTTCTGAATACACAAACAGGAAGTAAGTGTTCAGTTCTCACTGGCTTATATTTATGTTCCTTGAAAAAATATTCCTGGTGCCTTTACAAATTCCTTATTAATTTTTCTATGGTAATCTATATGAACACAATATTTCCTGAGAGTATTTCTGTCAAATGCAAAACAGTAAAGAAGTTTTGGTACTGATGTTAAAGTTTTTCACTGTTCTCAGCTCTCATGTGGCATATAAAATAGTTTAAATTGATATTTCAATCTACCACCATTGTCATTTTGTTTCAAAAACTAACAGAATATTATTTGGAACTCTTTTTATTTAAAATATTGTGAAAGCTCTCTAGTTTCTAAATATAAGTAAGGAAAAAACTCAATGGTTAAAAATAACAGCATATTTCAAATCTGATTGATCAGTTTATTGTAGTCACTCAGTATATGGAAGAATAATTGTGGATGAAAATACTGGATGTTGTGGATTTTCTCACTGTCTCATAACTGGATGTGAATTTCAGCTCTTGGAACTTTATCAAGATACCAATTTTCCATTTCAGAAAAGTAATTGCTGTTTTGTAGTAAGTTGGACCGCAGTTTGTAGACACAGTACAGACAGCAATCTGATTTCCATCGTAGGAGTCTACCCAGAGCCCATTTCAAGAGGACACCCTCAGAGCAGGGTGAACTCCCATCAGGGCAAATACAATTTGAAGCATCCAGCATGTAGATGTTAGATGGCAAGTGACTCCACGGAAGCTTCTCCGTAGTGTCTTCAAGTCTAGCACATCCTCTGACTACAGCAAATATAAAAGAAATATGGTAAGAGGTAAAGGAAGACCTCTCAGCAGTGTGTACAGTGTCGTTATATTTTTGGGAAAGTACATAGGAATTCTGTTCATTCATACCCATTGATCCAGGCCAAATAGTTTTACACCTTTAAAAAATATTTAAGGACTCCAACTACAATGATTACAATTAATCACATGATTCAACACTTACTTACATCACTGAAGTTTTTATACCCCTGTATAAAAGGAAAATTATACTCTCCTCAGTGTGAAATTCCATTGAAACCTCTTCTAGATATTTTAGCCCTCGTTTTAGTTCCTGAATATATGTTTTATTATAGTTTTTTTCCCTGTAAGATTTCCCTTCCCAGCAGGGATACACAAGTCCCAACTGATTTGCATTACTGCCATCAATGAAAAGCTATCAGTGTTTATCATAGTCACATTTCCTTCATATTTCAGTTATGGAAACAAAAATAACAGAAATGGTAGAAAAAGTCATGGTGACCTACAGTCAAAATTTGTTTTATCTTTTTCCTCTGCTCTTTATTAGCCATCAGTTAATCCAGTTAGACACTGTTGATTCAACTTGTTGACAGATGCTTGTACTGCTACTCTCCAAACAACTAAATATAGTATTTGTTTCAACGATGTTTTTCAGTTGTGGGATAGCTTTTTTCTGCATTTATAGTCAGGATCTGTGAGAGTCAATTTGTACCAAGTAATATAGGAATCTAAATATTAGGAGACCTAAATTAGGGGTTGTCATAGTTTAGCCCCAGTCAGCAACGAAGCACCACGCAGCCACTTGCTTGCCTGCCCCCCAGGAGGGATGTGGGAGCGAACCAGAAAAAAAACCTTGTGGGTTGAGATAAAAACAGTTTAATAGGACAGCAAAGGAAGAGGAAACAACAATGCTAATAATAATAACAAAAATAAGTAATGCACAATGCAACAACTGCTCACCACCTGGTGATGAATAGCCTGTCCCCAAGTAGTGATTCCTGACTACTGCCTACCAACTGCAGTTTACATATTGAGCATGATGTTATATGGTAGCGAATATCTCTTTGGTCAGTCTGGGTCAACTGTCCTGGCTGTGTCCTCTCCCAGCTTCTTCTGTACCTCCCCACCTACAGAGCATGGGAAGATGAAAAATCCGTGATTTAGTATAAGCACTATAACTACTTAGCAACTAAACAAACACCAGTATGTTATCAACAATAGTCTCATACTAAATCCAAAACACAGCACTACACCACCTATTAGGAAGAAAATTTACTCTCTCAAAGCCAAAACCAGGAGAGAGATATATTATAGCCAGGTTTTCTTCATAGTTTGTGCAGAAAAATGAATTATTTCATAAGAAAATTCAGAGCACCTGGATTACTGTAAAATCCTAAATCACTGTCTCCCTCTAGTCATTGACTGTTCAGGGAAATTTGTGAAACTGGCACCTAAACATGGACCTAAAGCTCATGATATGCTTGCAGTCCCAGAGAAGTGTTGTTTGAAACAATGTCTTCTCATGGTCTGCCCAACTTAAAACCACCACCACTACCACCACCAAAAAATGCCCAGCTAGGCAATTCCAAGAAGATCAAAATGTGGTTGTATTTTCCTGTCAATGCCCTTCCAGCTGGCTGTGGGAAATGGGGCATGCATATTCTTTTACAAATGCAGCTTCCCACTTAGGTTAAATTGATTTACTTGAAGAAGAGAATCATCTATTTTGTTTCTTATTAAACCAGATTTAATCAACGCTTCTGAATTCTTCCATTCCATTTATGTCCAGCCAACTTTCCCTCTTTCTTAGCCACAGCTTTCTCAGTGGAGGGAAGTCTCAAATCTCTTGCTGCTAAGGCCTTTTGGAAAATGGTGGGACATGAATACACTGGAATCTTGAATCTGAAAGAGGATAAGTTTGGCACAAATAGAACAACTAAAGTAATCTGACTAGACATTGTACTGTGGCTGTTGATTTTGCTTTTCATTCTTCTTAGAGATTACAGTAAAAGGAATACTCTATTTCACATTAATACAAAGGTATGCTATTCACTATTTCACTGTTAATCTGAGGTTTTCTTAATTTGCTTTTAAAATTAACATAATTGTATTGACAGCTGTTCTGTTCTCCAGAAAATAAACATCCAGTCCCTTAATATGTCAGCAGCCATTAGGTTTCATCGTGGTTTAACCCCAGCCAGCAACAGAGCACCACACAGCCTCTTGCTCACTCAGCAGGATGGGAGAGAGAAATAAGAAAAAAAAAGTAAAACTCATGGGTTGAGATAAAGACAGTTTAATAGGACAGCAAAGGAAGGGAATAATAACAATAGTAAAAGCAATAATAATAACAGAATACACGAAACAAGTGATGCACAATGCAATTGCTCACCACCTACTTACTGATGCCCCACCAGTTCCCAAGCCTTGGTCACTGCCCCTTGGCCAACTCCCCCCAGTTTATATACTGGGTACGGAATAGCCCTTTGGCCACTTTGGGTCAGCTGTCCTGGTTGTGCCCCCTCCCAGTTTCTTGTGCACCTCCTCGCTGGCAGAGCATGGGAAGCTGGAAAGTCCCAGATTTAGTAAGAACATTACTTAGCAACATCTAAAACATCAGTGTATTATCAACCTTATTCTCATATTAAATCCAAAACACGGAACTGTACCAGCTAAGAAGAAGAAAATTAAGTCTATCCTGACTGAAACCAGGACAGGTTTCTATTTCTCTTTCTTTCAACTAACCATGTTGTAACTGGAATCAGTCAAATAATTCACATACTTAAATTTCATCCTATCTATAAAGTGGTTTAATTTAAGACAGGCACCCTTTATAGACAATAAGTTAATTTTATCTTTGAACAAAAGTAATAAGCTTCTAAATGCCAATTCTCTCAAGTGATTATTAAAAGAATTTAGGTGAAAAGCTAAGGAAAAATGCCTAAACTTCTGATATCTAACACTATATAAATTGCATCCCACCCTAAAACTTTGTGAAAGAAGGTGAGCTAAAAAAGAAATAAAAAAATTAGCAATATACTAAGAAAGAACAGTACTCATATACTGTCATGTATCATCATAATAAGGAGCCCTGAAATGTCTTACTTCAGTTATTTAATTCAACTTTATAAATTCAGCTCAAGGAAGCATATTAGAAACAGAACATATCTATACGCTTTCAAGTACCCTCTTATTATGATTAGAACATTAGCCATGCAGAATTTTCTTCTTGACAGGAAACTTATGAAAGATTATTTTAAACAGAAGAAATATTTCCTTTAGCAAAAGTGTAAGAAAAGCTATAGTGGGTATAGGTAATATATAGAGGAGATGTAGAATTCCAGCTAGCTGCTTCTAGCTGTTTCCTGGTAATTGCAAAACAATATCAATAATTTTTTCTGGATCAGATACAGTGACAAAAATTTTGCCACCAATTCAAATAAGCTATGTATCATGTCCTCTAAGAATGACATGATGTTTGAATTTATGTAGCTGCACAGGAAATTTACAGAGATTACTAACTCTCAAGATTTTAACTAATAATTTTCAAGGTTAAGAATTCCCCACTTCCCTCATATTGTACTATTGCTCAACTGGAAGAATTTCATCTCCCTCTGCAGCATCTGGTGCTTACTGTTGCTAGACAGGATATTGGACTAGTAGAGCATTGGTTTGTTCTGCGGTAACCACCTATATGTTTAGGTACCAGTGGCTAAAATATAGAAGTAATCAATTAAAGAAAATAGCTTAAGAAAAGAATTGCTGCATTTCTAACTGAAATGAACTTACTGTAAAAAGACGGTTTAAGTAAGTATTTATACACTCTGTTGCCTGCTAGTCCCTAATCTGACCGAGAAGTGAGAATGGCCCAATGCATTATTTAAATAAAGAGAGCAGGTACAGTAACAAATGGTACTGCAGCACATTTAATTTTTTTCTGTGAATCATAAAAATCACAATATTGCACCTGGTGTTCATTTCAATCAAGACTGAAAATCCTCTACCTACCCTCTTTGCCATTTCAGTTATACAGTCCACTGACTCTTAAATTTTAGGAGATCAATCACTGAGGTATTGATTTAAAAGAGGAATAAAAATGAAAGCCAAATGAACACATCTGACTTGTTCATAATGCATGGTCAGCTTTGGGGAAGAGAAATTGTGAAATAACGTGGTAGTGGAGAAAGAGTTGGACTGTGACTTGAATAAAGCAGATTATGCTGGCAACAAATCAATGATAGAGCGTAGCGTTCCATCTCATGTCTTTTGCAATAGACAGATGCAGAAAGGTAGTGTGGATGATACAGTCCTGTACACATTCCATTTTCTAAGCTGGGCAGAATAAAAATGCATGCAGGCTCCAAAAGAAAATGTCATCTTTAGATATGGAGCTGCAATAGTTATCTGTCTTCAAACCCAAGTTTTGTTTGGAAATGTACACTGCTGCCCACTACATTTAATGAAGATGTATTTTCACAGCAGGAAGACTGTACCAGTAGTATAAAAGTTGCCAGAATTAATTACCTACAAATAATAAGAAATGACCTACTTCACTAGCAGGCTACATTTCTTTATTATACTGGAAAAAAGTCAGACTGATTTGTCTTTATTATATTCCTTCTCTCTTTCTTTACTGCCACCCCTCTGCTTTAAAATTTTGTACCAAGATAAGCTTTGGGCAGGATTTTATGCAGAAAGTAAGAGATTAGTTGGAAATGAGGCAATAAAACCTGAACATAACAGCTTAGAACACATGATCCATTCCTGCCCTAAAGACAGCTTCATCCATTCCAGGTCCACAAGTGTAGCGAAATGAAAAAAAGAAGAGCCTATGTGTTCTGACAGAAAGAAGAAAAAGATAAAGGCTTGATCTGATTTAAGTTTGTGGCTGCCTCTTTAAAGTGACTGCATGCGAAGCAAATTAAAATATAAGGATATGCCTAAGACCACATCTGCTACAAGTGATATAAATTTATTATTTAAAACATAATAATCTGAATAGGGACACAAGCAATCCTGCGTATTTTTTTTTTTTAATAGAACAAGCTTTCTTGCATGGCCTAGTGTATTGTGGAGAAATTAGTGACAATTGCTAATTAACATGTGCCAAAGAGTTTGAAAAGGATTCAACAGTTAGCTTTTTAAGGAGAAGAGATGGATTTTTTAATTTTTTATTTACTTTGGTAAGTGAACAGAAGTCGCTATAAAATTTCTAAGATAAGAAGTATTTTAGATCTAGAACAAGGAGTAAAACAGTCACCTGAAACGCTGTGTACTCCAAGGATTTCCTTAAAATAGAGTGTGGGCATAAGGGAAGACTTTGTTGCAGAAGTGAATCTGAGATGAGCTTGAAGAATGCCTGCTAAAACATGCTTTAGAGACAACGTGAGGAGTGACAAAAATATACAGAGAATAAACTATTCAAGAAATTTCTGGTTTGTGGGTTTTTTTGGTTCAGTGGGTTTTTGTTTGCTTTTTGTATGTGTGAGTGTTTCTCTTTTTCCCCTAACCAAGAGGAAAGGAAGTAAAATTTCTCAATTAGTAGAAATAATGGGTGGGAATGGAGAGCTTGGCACACAATCTAATTTTATTCTGACTCAAAGGCAACATTTGCAGAATATATTTAGTATCAAAGACATTTCCTCTCAGACACTTATAACCTTGGACATGAAAGAAAAAATCCTCAACTTGCCTAAAGTCCCACTTCAGCTAAAATTATGGGAACTAGGCCTGTAACATTCATTGTCTTTTTGTAAAAAGCTTGGTCATCAGTATTTGTCCCTGATTCTAGAAAATATCACAATGATTGTTGTCATTAAGAAAATACAAACCAAGAGTTTAAAAGTTTCTTAGGTTTTACTACTTGTTTTTGGCAATAAATTCTGATTTACAGTGTCTATAACAAGAATGAAATAAGAATTCCTACTAAATTATAGGCATTTGTACTTAACACATTTCTACATAACATAGGGGAAAAAAAGCTCACTTAGCACTGTATATATCAAATACAGTAACTTAAAATTCTTGCAGTTCAGCAATTTCAGTTGTACTTCTCTAAACTGAAATTTCTCAAAAGGAAAACAAGAGGCTGTTCCTGTAAAATCAAGACTTTTCAGTTCAAATGGAAATCTCAAAGTCAAAGTTCTTTCCTTCGGATATTTCTATTGCAGCTCTGCAGTAGAGCACGAATAATCTCTGCTTTGAACATAACTACTATCACAAAGCAGTATTATACAGTAAGACAGTCTTTCAAGATAGTATTCATGGATTTTAGAATAATCATACACTTATGTAATTATTAAGAAGCACACTTATCACTACCCTGGTCATATTGTTGATTATTTTCTTTAGCTATAATTTGTCAAACCTTTCAGGTTTTACATTCTTCAGCAGGGATGGGTAGTTCTCTTATGAAGCAGCTAATGGATTTCCAACACTACATATTTAAAAAAAAAAAAAAGCACAAGCAAGCTTAAAAAGCATAACATTTGAGTTGCTAAAGTCAAACATTCAAAGAAGTTGCAAAAAATAAAAAAAACAAAAAGCAAAACCCAAAAAACCCACCCAAAACCTCTGGACTGTATTCTGTTTGGGTGTCGTAAGGAGAGAGATTTAGGGAAACTGCAGCTCCCTACTGAAATCCACTGGGAAATGCATGTTCCCTGTCACGGGATGGATCATACCTGTGTGACTGCAAATTATCATTCACTCTTTTCTCAGTCCGGCACCTGAGATCATACCTTCAGACTTGCATTCCCATATTTCCAAAATCTCCCTTCCTTGTAGATGGATGACACATCACTACTTTGGATGACACAGGGAACAGCTACTTCTTAATTTTTTTTTTGTCATCACTATTCAGATTTTTTACTACCCAGATACTATATCTAGTGCAGAATTATTTGTTTCCTTAATGGCTTTTCCAATTCTTATTTCTGCGCAAACACCTGTGTATGATTTTTTGCAGTGCTTTCCTGGAGACCACGTTTCTCAAAGCAATTGTACTTTATAGCACTTTATACACTCACAGCAGACTTCTCATAACTGTTACTTCCTATTATGAGTTCACAGAACTCGTGCAAACCACACTGAAGTCTTGACTAGTGTGAGAACAGCTTCCATTACCACACAGTCCTGGATAAACTTCCAAGTGGCTACCTGCTAGGTACAGGAAGAAGCCTGCTTTTGTCGAAGCTTACAAAAGAATAAATAAATAAATAATAAAGTAGCCCAAGGCAGCTCATATGCTTGAAACTTGGCAAAACTATAAGCAACTGAAAACAGGGTTTTGTAATGGGAAAGTGTCAGACAAACGTAAGTGTAAACATCACTACCTGGGTCACCTACAAGAACAAGAACATAAATGGAATCTGTTACTTCAATTTCCATCTAGAAATCAATCCCTAGTGAATAACATTGTATAACACTGCTTATTATTTTTTCTTCACATGGAACTTCACAAGTATAACAATCTCGCTGACATAGCCTGTGTTATTAAATTTGACAATTTGTAAGGGGTGTCAATGAGTAAGCCCTATACTTGCTCACAACTCCATACTGGAATCTGAAACAGGGCATAAGCAGCCACAAGCTGAGAAGTGGAGGCTACACAGCAATGAAGTGCTAATCATACTTTGGTAGCGTGTGGGAAAATGTACCGTTCTTCAGGAAACGTTTGTGGCTATAATGTCTTTTCTTTCGCCTCCTACCATAAATCATGACATATATATTGTTCTGTGAGAACTAGTTAAGGCAGAAGAAACTCTAGACCTGCTTTTCCTGTGAACTGTGTAAACCCCAGGTGATTACAGCAACAGAGGTAAAAATTCCCTGTTGGCCCTGTAGGATCTTTGAAAGTATAACACTGATATTGTGTTGAGTTATTTTTACATTTGAACTGTTTTCACGTTTTTAATAATAAATACAACCACTGTGGACTTTTGATAAGCTAATTAAATGAAAATGGATATTAGAGAATAGATAAGAATGTTCTTATAGCAGTTCTGAATCTCTCTTTATAATTTCCATCTTGTTCCACCAGGTAACTCTTTCCATGTCATTGCAACAATTTCCACCATACTCATGCACTGCACGTCTCTTTTTACCCCAGGTATGTGCTAATATTATCACTTCAGTAGCTCACATCCTATTCATTGCTTATATCTACATGAAGCAAATTTTAAAATGAAGATGTACTGGAATTTTTTTTTACTATTTAGTATTTTTACTATTAAAGTAGCATTTGTCTTATGTTTTAGCTGTAGAGAAAATTATAAATAATTAAATACCTTCAAGCAATATTTTAATGGACCTAATTTAGAAAATATACACAGAGATAATCCTACACTCAAAAAGCTTGTTCAAAAAATCAGTTTGCTCTTTTACCTACTACTCCTTTTGTGTATTCTCAAATTTGTATCTGATTGCGTTTACTTTTACTGGTGTGAATGACCATCTGACATTCAGGGCAACAGAGAAAAAGGGTAAATAAATGCTGTTCATAAAGGCTTTAGCCATTAGCAAATGGTT
>NW_010555330.1:71433-85847 GCF_000687285.1 Phaethon lepturus | reverse complement strand
CCTGCTGACAGGAGAAGTAGCAGTGCCAACAGTAGGGAAAAGACTGTTAAGAATAGAACCAAAGTCATTACAAGTTCTACTTCTTAAACTTGTAAATGAAAAATGGATTGACTATATCGGAATTCAATACAATACCTGAATAACATGTAACTACTTTGAATTTCAAGGATACCTTTGTTAGGGGCATGAAGGTGCAAGCATTTATCACATGGACAGGAAGAGTTAATCTTTGGAAGAAAAAACCAAACTTTCTAGAGTTCATATTTCTAAGTAAGGCATTCTAACCACTGTGTGAGTAAGAGAAGTGCAAAACAGAGAGAGAAATGCCCTTGGGAAGCAAGATTAGACTGAATGAGACCAGAGGAGAATTTAAAAGCAAGACAGGTTTGAGGAGGAGAAAAGAGAAATCCATGGTGAGACAGAAGACTAGTCAAGGTTTCAGATAAGAAAGATCTTGTGTCATAACACTCTGCGTCAGCGTTGTCGAACTTTTAAGCTTTTCTTTTCCACAGTTGAATCTGCTCAAACAAAAGATAAGGGAGTAAGGGAAAGGTGCCACAAAGAGTGGGGAGGCAATCAAAAAAGTTAAGAAAATAGTATAAACACCTTGAACCTTTTCCGGAAAACGTGGTTAAGTCTTTTCTTCCACAAAATAAGGTAGATATTATTTCTACCAAAAAACAGCTAAACAGGGGGTTGTTATGCAAGACCTCAGCAGTGAGAACATTCAGCCCCTAAAGCCTTCAAAACTTACTGCTCCATACAGTGCTGAACAATCCATCTACTCTCCACTCTGCACGGAAAAGACCTCAGCAGAAGAAAGGATTCAGTCCAATGTCTGGTGAACGGTTAGTGACTGCAGACTCACAAGATGTGGGGGTCTAGAAAACTGTGACTTCTGGCAACAGAAGGGAGGCTCTTTGCTGATTTCCATCAGGCAAACAGACAACACACACTGGCACTGAGAGGAAGCAGTGGGCAGCAGGGGCTGGGACTCCCTTCTGCAGGGAGTGGAGACGCCTGTCTTCATATCTGACTTCATGTCTTATGAGGTTTGTTGCTTACCACGTCTCAGATCCCAGAAGGTGTGGAGGGACTGCTGAAGCCCATCTTGACCTCAGTCTATGAGCATTTGCTCTCAAAGATACTGCTCTGAGTGCCTTAAGAGTGACTACAGAGCCCTGGGGGCTGGGCAGAGGGTATCAGAGCCCAAATATATTTTCTTCTAGTCTGTTGGAAGAGGGGAAAGACTAATGTGAGAGCACATGCCTCTTGAAGGTCCATATGTGACTGACATTGTAGACAGCACTTTGTTTTTTATGACTACAAGACATTTTATGAGCATTTGAGAGTATTGGGAAGAGTAAGAATACACTCTATTAAGTGAGGAAAGAAGATCTGTGGCAACATGCTAACCTAAGTGACAATGGCATCAGACTAGGTTCTTTGGGGGATGGTGACTAGAGGCTGAAGTTGAGGCAGGGAAGGCAGTGAGAAAGTATGTGGAAGAATAGTGTGATGGACACAGCTGTCATATTTCCCTTCTGAAGGCAGTGTGATACCTGCAGCATAGGGAACAAATAGGAATTAGAAGCCTGTGCACGGTGGCAGAGCTATCATCTTGCTGGATTTACAGACACATTGGAATAGCTGGAGTGCTGCAATGGACAGATAGAGGGATAGGTCCTGGCCAGCAAGGTCCCAGCCCTGCCAGCCATGCTACCACACTCGGCTCATGCCTCCGTGTCCCTTAGGGAGCAACCCCTGACTTGGTGGCTCTCTGGCAGACATTGGCATGAACACCATGGGAAGGTAAAGATGCAGAAAGGGGAAGAAAAATAAAGGGCAGAGTGATGAAGAATGAGATAATGGCATGGAGAGAGAATAGGGCAAGAAGATAAGAGGGAAAAGAGGAAAGTTTCAGAAAAAACCAAACAAAAGGAGATAATAGAAGTTTTGTTTAGTTGAATTAGCACATGTCTATGAATGCAAGAAGTTGTCCTGTTAACTGCTGATTTGAGGGTAAAGCAGCAAGGCTGGAGGCTGGAGATACGGCAGCCAGTGAACTCCTCATTTTAATCTTTAAAAAAATGTGGCTGAATGGAAGGTCAGTTTTATGCACTCTTAAATATAATTTGTCATATAAATAATAGTAACATTTGGATTTATATCTGTGTGTACTACTTTTAATTTATGCTTAAACTTCCTTTTTGGTATCAGCTGTGAATATGTAATTCTTCTCATATGGGAGCAAGTTAGTAATTTCTCTTTTTTTTTAATCCTCATAAGAGGATACAATTGTGTTAGATCCTGCCTAAATGAAACGTTGTTTTTAAAACAGCTCCATGGCTTTTATCTGTAAAATATATAAACTAAACAGATATCCAGGATGTCAAATTATTATACACAGACTTGCAGCAATATTTGACTATGAATCTTTGCCACTACAAATCAAATTCCGCTACAGATAACAGCCATGTGTGTTGTTGCAAATGTATGGTCTGGCTTGACTTAAAAATCACAGAGTCGTCATTTTTTATCCAGAATTTCAAGTTGTGTATATTTGTTCTGAAAAGGCAAGAACTGTACAATGCATCTAGCTTAGACTATTTGACAGGTATCAATTGTTTAAATGACATTTTCACCTTCAGCAAATACATCTTTGCCTGCTAGAAATGGTGATGGTATCATGCTGCAGGCAATCTATGATACAGTCATGTCACAAATAGGTGTCAACTCTCATTACATTCTCAAGTATAAATTCCACTTATCAGTTCCCACATAGTTGCAGATGTTTTAACAATCCCATTTTACCATGATTACACGAAGGCTCAACCTCAAATGCTTTATGATATATTTGTAGGAGCTACTGTAGATGCACCAGATTTGGGAACATTATGTGTAGTTGGTGGCCATATGGGAATTTTTATTTCAAAAAAGTATTGAATATACTAGTAATTTATTGTCCATCTACCTTGACAAACAAGAGAAGTAAATTGTAATTTTCCATTACTTGTTTCTTCACAGTCTAGTTTACAGCATTAAAATGAAATCACTTGTTATTCAAAACTCAGACCTAACTTTTCATTTTCAGAAATATTTTTTCAGGAAAATACATCAGTCAACTCATGCGCTGATGATTAGTAAAGATCTTGGGTTTCTGTATTAACCAAAACCCCTGTGACTTATTAGATTTTTTTTTAAATAATTATTTTGAAAATTAATCATTATGACAGGGGTTTTATACATATAACATTTAAAAACAGAACAGCATTGCTATGAGAACAGTCACCATCTGTTAAAGACATCCATGCTACCTTTCTGTTTCCTATATAGATTATTTCTGGTGCAAAGCTAGCTTCTATTTTTCTTACCTAAGTGAATTTTGAGAACTCCTCAGTGCTGTAATACACTACTACATAGACACAAGCCAGACAACGACCCACTACAGTTCTACAATGTCTCACTTGACTACTATTGTATGCTTATTTTATAGAGTCAGGTACTATCTAACCTGAGAGTCAGGTACCAGTTGCAAACCAGCTAGTAATATATAAGATACTGAAAATAAGCATAATATGTAGTGGTTATCAGAGACAGTTTTAGAAAAATAAATGTTGTCTTTAGTTAGTGGAATAGTACTCTGCTGAGTGCTACATGTTTATAGTGGTGTAACAGAGGGAATAAAAAGGAAATCTGAAAGACAGCCTTTTACCACACAGGCCCTAGTTTGTTCTTCTAGCACTCACATTCCATGGCATTCCATCTAATGTTATATTACCTGCAAAAACATTTTCATCTCAATAATTTGTAATTCTGTCTTTCCAGGAGTTGTGCATTTATCTTGATATATTTCTAGTCTCTAATCTTTCTTTGTAGTTAATAAAATACACTGAATATTACAATATGTTCTTTTTAGAGCTTAACTTCATTACTAACTCAAATTTAAATAACCTAAAGTGGGTGGGAGGTGTGTGAAGACGACTAACTTAAATGTCTGCTTTCTCTAGAAAGTTAATGAAAAATGAACTTCTGAATAGTGGAAGAGCTTGTTTAAGATAGCTGTATGCCTGTTGTATAGAGATGTAGAGAATCAATAGGAAGTGATAAATACCATTCTTCCCATAGGATGCAACTTGCTTGACCCTCTACTGAACAAACTCTACTATAGTTGTTATCTGTCTCTTGCTTAATAGTCTAATAGTGGGGTCACATGAAACATCTTAGGATTTTCTTAGTTTGAGGTAATTGAATGCATTTTTTCCACAGATCAGACAAATACCAAAAACCCAAACCAAAAGCAAGGGGAAAACAGATATCTTTGGTCAGTGCATCCTCCTCTGAACTACAGTGTAGCCACTCAAGCATGAATCGTAGTTTGAAAGGGCAGTAGACAAAAAGATTTTTTAAATTTTTATTCTTTTTGGGGAGCAAAGCTCTCATCTGGCTGGTGCTAGGACTACAGTTTAGCTCCAGCTAAATCTGTAGGTATTTCATATTCTATCTTGGAACAAGGAATAGAATAAGGAACAGAACCCTTGCTTGGCCTGAAGGGACTACTTACCTGCTTATATATTTCTGTTCTGCCTTCTTATTGCCTCTCCCTCAGCATATACATAGAGCCACACAAAGCAGCCCAAAACGGCATTAATCCTTTTCAGTATCTACAAGAACCAGAGGGGAAAAAGGTCACTTTAACAGTATGACTCTTTGTAGGTAGTAAAGTATCTTGAGTGTAATAAAAAGTGCGTCTTCTGTTTCAAGACAGTAAATGTCACCTCCAGAATGATTCCAGGTCATGGCTGTTTGAGGACAGTAAGAAAGATTGGAGCATATTGCTGAACCAATCTCTGTATCTTTTACCATCAAACTAGAATAACCAAGAAATTACATTTCTGTAATATATCCAGATACTGTCAGTACAATTCAATGTTGCACAAAAAAAAAAAGAGCTCTAAACTTCCAATGTTGCAGCATGATATATAATATGTTTCTATATCGTACCATGTTAGCATTAATACTAAATCACCGTAACACTGAGCTTGTCATGTCACAATGATTATTTTTCAGTTTTGTTTTTTCATTGTCTTTGAAAAAAGTTACCTTATTCTAGAAAATATGTAACATTGCATGTTTGAACAAAATGTTGATGACTACCTGCATCTAAGTTTTAAAGAGTTATAAAAGATGTTATATGATTAATAAGGTCAAATGTGATGAATGAAACTGGGACTAACAGGTATCATTTGCTCACATAATAAGTGGAAAAATTATTGTATGCTAAATCAGAGATTTGTAGTAATCAGACAAGTTAGATTAGCACCCAGCATTAGGGTTTTAGATAGAAGCAGAGTTTGGAGCTAATTGGAGTGAAATCTCATACTGTCTTTAATTATTTTTACAGGATTTCATGATCAAAAAACTAGAAGAGTCACAAGTATTAGCACATAATGTTAATTCTTCCTTTATTCCTTGAGTGAGGTGACAAATTCCTGAAAGATCAGGACACATCTGAAATGGGGCAGAAAAATAGCTCATTATTACTTGGCAAGGAAAAATATTAAGCCACAGCTTAGATTAGTAATTATAATTCATTCTTCTAAAACCCAAATAACTTCGTAAGGCACAAGCTTGAAGTTCCATTATATAGTTTTGCTATATACTTATAATTCACATATTTTCTCATACCTTTATTTTCCTGCACTTAACTCTCTTATATAAAACTTGAAACACAATATTGTAAAATATTGTTATAATAAGACAAAAAGAAAAAGCAACAAAATATCTAACCTATGTTTATAATTTTTTTATTATTCAGAAATTCACTAGAAGTCTCTTTGTCCTACAAGGAGACTAATTTAATACTTATGCAAATCTCAGAGGGAACAGTCCTTATTTCAAGCAGATTTCATAATGAAGTAATGGAAGATTTCAGGATGTCCCTTGCTTCATGGTCTGCTTCTCTATATGAGAGAGGAGAGAAATGTTTCTCACTTCACAGAGCCTGTGTAGAGGCAAGAGAATCATAGAATCATAGAATAGTTTGGGTTAGAAGGGACCTTTAAAGGTCATCTAGTGCAATTCTCCTGCAATGCGCAGGGACATCTTCAAGTAGATCAGGTTGCTCAGAGCCCCATCCAGCCCGACCTTGAAGGTTTCCAGGGATGGGGTATCCATCACCTCTCTGGGCAACCTGGGCCAGTGTTTCACCACCCTCATTGTAAAAAAATTTATTCCTTAGATCTAGTCTGAATCTACCCTCTTTTAGTTTAAAATCATTAACCCTTGTCCTATCACAACAGGCCCTGTTAAAAAGTCTGTCCCCATCTTTCCTGGCAGTCCCCTTAAGTACTGAACTTTTTCCTATCAATCTGTGTTTCCAGAACACTTATCTCTAATTTACCCTGCCAGATGTTGTACTTCAAGATAGACACCAAATTGTCTATGAAATTTGAATGTTTTAGCAAAAGGTTATACTGACTTCTTGAAATATGGAACATGGGATTTTTAAAATGCCTGTTGTACATGTCTTATTAGTTAATTCTTTTTATGCGGGTATTGATATCAGAACATCGACAGGACCAGAAGGTAGATGTGAAAAGAAGAAATCTTTTTATAAGACATATTTCTTGTTGAAGAAGAAAATGGATGGATAAAATAAGTGGTTTTATCTAAATAATAGTAGGAAATTTCTTTCCTTGACTTTGATCCACAGCTGATGGCAGGTTGTTTAATACAGCTTTTACAAACAACTTTCAGAGATGTGGAGATTGTCAGAATAATATCTCTGTCCACCTTACACACTGCTTTCAAAAGTAATTCTCAATTGGCAAAAGATTGATAAGTTTCTTTGATAGCTTTTTTTTCTTTTAAGGCAGTTAAATGGCACTTGAGGAAAAATCAGTAACAAAGGAAAACTGTTTAAAGATTAAATACTATAAAAAGAGATTAATTACTGTATGTATTTACTAACTTTTAACAGTGTATACCCATAATTCATCTGTGAACATAGGTAATCTTTTGCACTCCATCACATTTGTATTTTGATTTGAATATATCAAAATACTTAGCACATATAAAACCAAATGTATTATAAGTAAAATAGTATCTTCAGTATTTAGAAAAAAGGAAAACCTCATAAGAAAAATTTATAGTCATTCATACAAAAAGAAATACAAGTTATATGAACCTATACTGAATTCATAGTGGCTGTTTTAGCATCATCCTTACCAGCTGAAATGTAGTTATTCCAATCTCACAGATACATATGTAAAATTAATATAAATATGCTATATTACAGGAAAAAATACTTTCTGCAGAGCAAATAAATCTCATCTTAAAATAGTTAGATCAAGACAGACAGATGACTTATACTGGCTTGAACTATATGGTGATAATTAACTCTCCACTTAGCAAATTTCCTAGAAAAATATGATATTTTAACATATTCAGTCTTATGTAATTTAGATTTTTTAGCTGTTTGGGAGATATAGAAAATAGTGACAATACTGTTTTAAATGAAGGGACACTTGTTAGAGCGGATTAGGTATGGACACACAAATAACAAATTTTTGAAAAAAGGTCTGAATCAGCAACCTGTCATTATGTATTGCTGAGGCCAATATGCAAACACATTCGGCATGGGAGTTTAGAGACCATTAAACATTACAGCTGTCCTCACTCTGTCATAACTGTATCAGCACCTGCTGCAAAACTACTTCGTGTTGATCTGTTATGAAAATGCAGTATTACCAGATTTCACATTGATTTATGTAGTTCACACCTGCAGAAATAGTAGTTGCACATTAGAGTACGTCGAAGACTATGTCAAGAAAAGTGGTTTAATATTTCTTATAATTTTTAACACTGCTTGCTGGGTAGAACTGTACTTCCTGTTAATGTGCAATATTTTGTATTGATGCTTAAGCTAATATAGGGGGACAGAAATCCATTTTCCTTGTATACAAATCAGAAATGCCAGAAGTATGAGCCTTTAGCTGATCCAGCATGCTATAAGAATCAATCACAATGATGTCCATATAATCTTTCCTTTACTTTAAATATAGCTCCCAGCCAAATACACTTCTCTCTTGCCTAGTCAGCAAGCTACTGAAAATACCATTCTTCCCATAGCCAGAACAGGGATAATTTTACTTAGAGAACTTTTCCATCTGTGTTATTGTCTATCTTTTGAGTTCATCAGCTACCTAGTGTTTCCTTTATGGTTCCAGAGTTGGCACCAACTACCTTCTGACTTCAGGTTAATTCATGCAACCTTTTTTTTTTTTTGTCAACTCACTGTTGCAAAATTTAGAAATATAGTAGTTGGGAAATGTCTCAAAAAGCAAGGAACTCAGCATGATTTTTCTTTGCTTGAACATTCACGTTGTACTAGCCATTAGAAATGTTTTACATTGTAAAGTTTTGGGGTTTGTGTGTTTTGGATTTACTATGAACCTAAAAGATAAGCACTGCACAGCTTTTTAAATTATCTACATTTATTGTATTTCAATTTGGGGCTTCTAATCACTTTGCCTTCTGCAAATATCTTGGGTGAACTAGGTTTCAATCTTTGTTGTCTACTCCATACTATTGATCAGAGTTTCTCAGAATGATTTTTGTTGTAGAGCTCAGTCAGGGTCAGTTTGAAAAATCCTAATTAAGCTAGAAATAACTTTTTTAAGTCCTCACTTTTTTCCTTTCATTTTACCTCAGATATCTCTTAAAAGTTGTCTTCTCTTGTTTTCTCAGAATTCTGCTTCCTATAACCCATAGACAAGGAAGAAGCAGACAAATCAAATCAGTTTAAAATCAGCTCTAGCTTACAAAACTGTAAGTTGCTTTCTCTAATGACGTTATATTAACATGGATTTTTTTTCCTCAAAACGATGATTTTAATGGAAGTATTTTTGTTAATGCATCTTATCCTGGATTCATTAATGAATTTAGCTTTACATGAATGAGTTTAGTTTTCAGTTTATTTTTTGGTCTTTTTTAAGCAGCGAAGTTAACGGTTTAATACTTTCAACATTCTGCCTGAAACAATAAACTCAATGACAGGAACACGTAAGGAACAAGCAGGAGCTACTTCTGTTGCTGTTACTAATCTTATTGCATATATGTCAAATATTTTGCTACCTGAGACATAATAATGAGAAATTAAATGTAAGTTTTAGGAACGGTTATATGAAACAAGGACAAATATTCATGTAATAAAGCATTCTGTTCTTACTGTGGCAAGTGGTAGATACTTAGAATTAATATAAAAATAGGTTGTGTATAGAGTAATCTCCCCAGTATACTCTCTCTCAGCTTCCAACAGTTTGCAATAGTGGCATCTTTTGAGTTAAAATTTCTATTTCTATCTTAGTGCTTAACAGATCTGGAAGGACTTTTGAGCCATAGATATCTCTAATTGCTTTTTGATTTAATTTATACTTTTGACTTTCATCCTGTGCCAATTGAATTGTGCAGTTTAATTGAGATTATAATAGTGGGATTGGCTTCAGCAAAATATTCCCTAAATCCCATTCTGAGATCTCCCTTCAGCATGTTTCCCTCACCTATAAAGAGATGGTAGATGTCCCATGATAGCACAATGAGTTTCCTTCTGCCGGTAGATTTTGGTGGATAGAAACCTGATCTTTGAAGTTAACGCATTTGTAGAAAAAATTTTATGTATTAATATAATCAGGAGTAGATGAAGGTAACTTGGAAATAGAGCTGGTCAGGCTTTTTATGACAGAAAAATTAATGGTAGGGGGTTTTAACTCTGGAATGGAATTGTTGGTTTTGATTAGAAAAGGGAGAGAGCACTGTAACAAAGTATTGATTGCTCACACTTGAGATAGGCAATACTGTCTTTAATACCTTGTTTCTAGTAAAGATTGAAGCAAAATCTCATCCTAGGTGAGTATAATAACCATCAAGAAGTTTCTGTTTATTATATTTAATAACTTTTTTTTCTTTGATAGGCTTCCAAATGTCCTAGGTCAGTCCCTGTTTGACCCTTTTAGAGATTAAGATAGAACCTTTCCATTCTAATGGTTTCAAGATTTAGAAAATTTAGCTCTATATTGATGATTTTGTGTTGGAGATGGATTTTTAAAATGGAAAACAAAAAATAAAACTCAAAATTAAAACTGGAAATCATGTTTTTCCAACCCATTCTTTCAAGAGACATTAATTCTAGTAGCAAGATGGTGCATGAAACTTAATAATGAAACAGATTTATAAGTTCAATATAACGGATTTAGTGGCAACATTAACTATTGGAGCATGCTGGTGAGTTTTGTACAAAAGCCTAATAAACTGTCTTTTTCTTTATACAAAACCCACAAGTTTTGGTGTTACCCCTGTCCCCTTCTTTTTCACTTTAAAATAACTTTACCAAAGTCAACTTCTGTTATCACTAGCTTCTATTATCATTAGCTTTCAACCTTAAGTTCCATTTTTTTCTTGACATATCAATCATTTTTAAGGAAAGTAGACAGGGTTTATGACAATTTTCACTTGATTGAAAAAGCTAATTTTTTCTGTCAGAAGAAGAAAATTCAACAGAAATTCACTTTACTGTATTAACTGCTTATATAACAGAAAAGCTTAAGAGAATCTATGTACAGCCTGGTTGTGCTGGGTTCATAGGCAGTGTACATTAGAAATGACTGGAAATAGGTAGATTTATTTGTTCATGTTTTCTAAAGCCCATCTGCAGCCCAGTAACAATGATTTCCATTCCTAGTAGAGGGCTCTGCAGAGCACAGGTCTCAGGGTTGGCTTTGGCTTAGCTTGGCTTGAGCTAGGCTGAGCTGGTTTCGTCTCCTGCCTCTGGGCCAAGTGCCTGTTGCCTCCCCTGCCAAAGCTTGAGCTCTGCCAGTGCCTCTGTGGGAAGGGTATGGCAAATTTAGAAATTTGGGGAGTCATTGCCCAACAGAGAAGAGACCCTGGTGGGGCTGAGCCTGGGGATGCTGTGGGGCCACACTCACACTCAGCTGGACTAGCCAGAAGACAGCAGCCCAGGGTGAGGAAACATAAAGACAAGTAGACCCCAATACTTAGGATGAGGGGACCCCCACCACTAGCACTGCATTTCTCCCAGGAAGAGACTCAGGATGTTGATGACTCGTTGTGACAGCCCAATACCACTTGGCTGGAGGAAGGATGCCTCCATTGGCCTTATGAGGTAATAGGAACACTGGGAGAGTGAGCACAGCACCAGAAAAAAGGGGTAAATATTAGAAAGGTTTTTTGTATAAGAATTCTAAGGGTATTGATATTACACAGATTTTCCTATAGTATTTGTACTATTGTTCCTAACATTGTAACTGGACTGTTTGATGCATTTCAAATGGCTTTTAAAATTTTTAACTAGGCTAACAATAAATTCTTGGCTCCATACATGTGCTGTCTTCTTTCACCCATAACACAGTCCTGAATGTAAACCAACCCCTTAAAAAATCAGGGAACTGGGACAATTATACAAAGTGCTTGGAAGTATTCCAGGGTACATTAAAATAGATGTAGATTCTGACATTAGACTCTTAGTAAAATTTATTTTACAGATAATTCTGTTATGTTTTACCACATTTCTAGCACTTTAGACCTCAAAATAATTGAATTTCAAGAAGGAAAGTTCTTCTTCAAAATGAGGAAAATGTCTCCAAACATAGAATCATAGAATCATAAAATCATATAATCTTTGGGTTGGAAGGGACCTTTAGAGGTCATCTAGTGCAACCTCCCTGTAATGAGCAGGGACATCTTCAACTAGATCAGGTTGCTCAGAGACTCATCCAACCTGAACTTGAAGGTTTCCAGGAATGGGGCATGCAGCATCTCCTTGGGTAACTTGGGCCAGTATTTCACCACCCTCAGTGTGAAAATTTTATGCTTTATGCCTAGATCTAGTTGAAATCTACCTTCTTTTAGTTTAAAACCATTAACCTTTGTCCTATCACAACAGACCCTGCTAAAAAGTCTGTCCCCATCTTTCTTAGCAGCCCCTTTTAAGTATTGGAAGGCTGCAATAAGGTCTCCCCAGAGCCGCCTTCTCCCCAGGCCGAACAACCCCAGCTCTCTCAGCCTGTCCTTATAGGAGAGGTGTTCCATCTCTCTGATCATTTTTGTGGCCTCCTCTGGACCGTCTCCAACCTGCTCCATGTCTTTCCTGGACTTGGAGGCTGGCGGGGCTGGGGGCTCCAGAGCTGGATGCAGGACTCCAGGTTGGGTCTCACCAGAGCAAGGGGCAGAATCAACATAGAATTGAATATTACTGTCATTAATAATTCTTCTTTCTTTCTACTTCTTATTTCTTTGAGAATTTTACTGAAGAGTTACTTTTAAAATAGAAATAACTTAGACATGGAAAGAGTATGGAGGATATTGTTATTTTTGGAATGGATTTTATTGTGCTTTTAACTACCAGAGGCTTAGAGATGGTCTCTCTGCAAGGAAGGAGTTTTCACTTATGGAAGATATAGGCATGAAATCTGATCAAATTTTATTTTTCTTTCACCTTCTAGTGTCTAGAATGACATAGAAAGAAGGGCAGTAAACACTGGAAAATATTTAGCTTAAAAATAGTAATATGAAGAAGCATATCCTAATGGTAATGAAAACTGTGAAAGATCTTTATCTGCTATGGCATTGCAGGATGTCAATAAGAAAGAATGCACTGCAGTTGCTGTTTTTAAAAATAGGAAATTTTGTAAACCTCATTGCCGTGTTATCAGAAAATGCATCTGCTGAGAACTACAACATGGCTCTCAGTTTCTATTTGTTGAAAATATTTTTTATGGTAATAGAAAACAATGCTGAAGTGCCTATATAAATTGCTGACTGCTACATAAATTGCTGAATGGAAACCTGGAAATATTTCCAGTTAGAATTTACTAGGCAGTGTCACACAGAATAAAATATAAGGGGTTTATTCTGGTAATTTGTAGAACCAGGGAGGTACTGATCAGGAAGAATGACATGGAATGACAAAATTAATGAGCATATGAATTCAATGAGCTGCTTTTCTTACAGATCACACAAACCCCAAAACTATGTAGAAAGTTGACCTAATTCTTATTTTAAAACTATTTTTAATTTATATCCTACAGACTAGTAAAAAAGAAATCTTAGATTTTAAGTTTCCTTTTCTTTGAAGACTTTTTCTGCTAAAACATTCTCCAGCCTTTCCCAAAGACACAACATCAATAACATTCTAACAGAGATAGCCCATAGCTAAGTGCTAGTTAAATTGAATCTTAATGAAGGATTTTAACACCTAAGCCCATCTGCAATGGTACATCATTTGGGTTCTGGGAACAGATTTTTCAAAGGACATGTCTTAAAAACTATTTGATGGTTAAAAATACAAAACCATTTAGGAGAACATAAATACATTCTGAGATACTGTGTGTGCTGGGTTTGTCTGGGACAGAGTTAATTTTTTCATAGTATCTAGCATGGGACTATGTTTTGGTTTTGTGCTGAAAGCAGTGTTGATAATACAGGGGTGTTTTCGTTATTATGCTGCTAGAAAGCTATGACCTGGTCACCATTACTGAAACTTGTTGGGATGAAACCCATGACTGGAGTGCTGGCTACCGATAGCTACAGGCTGTTCAGAAGGTACAGGCGAGGAAGGAAGGGCGGAGGCATTGCCCTTTACATCAAGAAAAGTGTGAAGAGTGTGAAGAGCTGTTTTTGAGGAATAGCCATAAGCAGGTAAAAACTTATGGGTAAGAATCAGGGACAGAGGCAACAAAGAGAACCTTGTGGCTGGTGTGTACTACAGGCCACCTGACCAAGGGGAATCTCATGATGAAGCCTTCCTACTCCAGCCAAGGAGGCATTGCACTCACAGGCTCTCGTCCTGCTGGGGGACATCAACCACCCTGACATCTACTGGGAAAGTAGCACAGTGACCAGGAGACTCCTGGAGTGCATGGAGGATAACATCCTGTGCCAAGTAATAGACAGCCCTACCAGAGGGGATGACATACTGGACCTGTTGGTCACAAACGCAAGTGAGCTAATTGATGATGTTGAGACTGGAGGCAGCCTGGGCTGCAGTGATCGTGCACTGGTGGAGTTTGCAGTCCTGAGGGTCATGGTCAAGCAAGAGCAAAGTCAGGACCCTGAATTTTAGGAACACAAACTTCCAGCTCTTCAGTGAATCAGTCAATAGAACTGCCTTGAGGATAATGGAGCAGAACAGAGCTGGCAGATCTTTAAGGATGCTTTCTATAGATCACAAGAGTTCTCAACCCCCAGGTAAGATATCAGGAAAGGAAGGCAAGAGACCAGCATGGCTGAGTCAAGACCTGCTGATCAAACTAAAGGGCAAGAAGGAAATGCACAGGCAGTGGAAGCAGGGACAGGTATCCTGGGAAGAGTACAGGGCCACTGCATGGTTGTGTAGG
>NW_010555330.1:68800-71069 GCF_000687285.1 Phaethon lepturus | reverse complement strand
GGGGTCAGGAAGGCCAAGGCACAGCTGTACCTGAACTTGGCAAGGGATGCAGAGCATAGTAACAAGAAGGGCTTCTACAGGTATGTCATCCAGAGAAGGAAGGTCAAAGAAAGTGTACGACCCTTGATGAGCAAGACTGGCAAACTGGCAACAAGGGATGAGGAGAAGGCTGAAGTACTGAACAGACAGATTTGACTGGAATGTGCTAGATAGAATTTATAGCTTTTATTTCTCTTTAGCCATTAATTGGTAGGCTCCTATGCTTGCCATGGTACGCTGCTTGCTGTACTGTTGTACTGCTTATCATCTTATTGTGCTGGGAACATTTCGATAACAGCAATGGCCATGCGCCTGGGCTGGCAGAGGGCCAGGGCATTACTGCTTTTTCTGTGCTGCTGTACTGGACAGGCTAGAACTCCAATATGAACTCACGTCGAAGGGACTGTGACCATAGGATAAGCCCATGCCAGAGCAGGTGTCTCTTGAAGCATTTGTGGCCATGGTTATATTTGTGCTGCAGCAGGTATACCTCTGAAAGGATTGTGGCACAAGGATAAGTCCACTCTGGAGAAGGTACACCTCAAAGTGACTGTGGCTGTGTACACCTTGAAGCGTCAGTGGCTGTGCATGAGGTCATGCTGGAGTACCTCAAAGTGTGTGGCCATGGATATGCCCATGACAGAACAGGTACACCCTTGGAGGGACTTCAGCCATGGGTAAGGCCATGTTGGAGCAGATTTACTTCTGAAGGGACTGTGGCTGTGTGTAAGGCCACACTGGAACAAGTGCACCTCAAAGTGACTGTGGTTGTGGATAACTCTATGCCGTAGCAGGTATATTCCTGAAGAGACTGTGGCTCATAGATAAGGCTCCACTTGGAACAGGTACAACCCTATAAGGGACCTCAGTGTCTGGATAACTCCAAGCTGGAGCAGGGGCAAGGGGAGGAGTTAATTTTAATGTTAAATCCTATGGTCTTGGTCCAAAGGAACCAGGGGTAGAGATTGTAATGGATATACCTTTAAATTGTTGTAACCTGGGATTTGAGTTGCATGTTACGGGAATTACTACAGCAGGAACCACCTGTACAAATGGAGCAGAAGCCTTACAAGAAGCAGTGCAAGTGCTGCAGTGACTTATCCTGAGATGGTTTTGGCGCCCAGTAACTCCACGCAACACACCACCTCTCCTGTCCTGAGCGACCACCATAAGAAAAGGACCCCAAAGTCATGGTTTAAATGAACTCAGTGGACATTTTGTGGACATTTCTGGACATTTTATATATGTTTCAGAGCAGTGATCCATAGACTAAGGGAATGATATCTGTGTATTGTATCAAAGGATGGGAATGGGTGTGGTGGGTTATGAGGATGTATTGGATAGTGTGAGACCTGAGCACGCCATAAATGGTATGGAATAACGGGTGGAGAATGTGCTGGATTTTGCTCGGACAGAGTTAATTTTCTTCATAGTAGATTGTATGGGGCTATGTTTCAGATTTGCGCTGAAAACAGTGTTGATAATACAGAGATGTTTTCATTATCAAGCAGTGTTTACACAGTCAAGACATTTTCTGCTCCTCACACCACCCCACCAATGAGAAGGATGGGGGTGCACAAGAAGTTGTGAGGGGACACAGCTGGGACAACTGACCCCAACTGACCAAAGGGATATTCCATATCAGATGAAGTCATGCTTGGTATACAAAACTCGGATGAAAAAGAAGGAAGGGGTGAAGGGACGTTGGGAGTGATGACGTTTGTCTTCCCAAGTAACCGTTATGTGTGATAGAGCCCTACTTTCCTGGAGGTGGCTGAACACCTGCCTGCCCACGGGAAGTGATGAATAAATTCCTTGTTTTGCTTTGCTTGTGCATGGTTTTTGCTTTGCTTATTAAAGTGTCTTTATCTCGACCCACAAGTTTTCTCACTCTTATCTTTCTGATTCTCCTTCCCATCTTACCATAGTAGAGTGAGTGAGTGGCTGTATGGTGCTTAGTTGCTGGCTGAGGTTAAATCACAACAGACTTGGACGGACATTTTTAACTTAAATATGCTAAAAAGCTTCTGCTTACTTACATTATTGAACAATGTGCATTCTTTTTTCTGACACAAGGTGACTGCATGAGGTAAAGTTAGAGCTCTGACTTTTTTCATTCTCAGATGATTTTTATTCTACACCTTCTAATTTGTGACCTCAAAGTTCAGACCTTTGATACAACACTGTCCTGCATACAGGGAAGTCTCATGAAAATTTCCACTCTTCTAGG
>NW_010555330.1:63995-68769 GCF_000687285.1 Phaethon lepturus | reverse complement strand
GGAATGCCATCCCTGGTCTAGATCTCAGTCATATGAGGTGTTCCTGAGAAGGTATCTCACTGCTTTTTCCATTGATCGGTTGAACTACTTTCCGAAGTCCTAATAACTTTGTGTATAGATGTAGTTTACACAGTAAGATACAGGGGACTTACTCTTGATCAAGAGAATTTATACAAAGGCTGGTGTCAGAAAGAGCATTTAGAAATAGTTTGATTATGAATTGGAAGGTGATGGAGTTGTCATACTTAACAGAGATGGAAACCAGGGCTGACTCGTCAGTCCTAAAAAATGATGCCTTTTCCTCAGTGGCACAGAGAAACAGGCACCTAATTGTAAGCCTGAAAAACACAGACTCCACACCTTCACTTTTACTGTTGTGGTTATTCTTGAAACACATGAGGTGATGACCCCTAAACAAATCAGGTCTTGTTATTTTAAAAGATGTTAAGAATCAGGACTGGTTCCCCTCATGATATTTAGTGCCTAATTTAGAGCATAGTGTGGTGTCTTTGCACCATTCTTCACAGCAAAGTACAAACATCTCCCTGGTGCCCAGGCTTTTCCTAAATTTTCAATTTGACTTTTTCATCAAAAGGTAAAAAGGAAAAAAAAGAAGAAAAATGAAAACTTGAAAGATGAAGGTAAATTGAGCTGATACGGTCCAGTTAATGTACACAGAGAAACTTCATATCCACACATCTCATATAAGAAATTTATGTACTAAAATTCATTGTTTTTTCAAGCAGTTAATTCTAGTCGAGCAAAATCTCTGCTGTGAATTGCACCTACAGTATAAAATTTTCATTATTGTTCAGTCAAGAAGGTGTAATATAAAAAAAAGTATTTAATGCATATATATACACATATATACATACAGACACAATACAGGTGTGCAGTCATACACACAGCCTCAAAATAATATTTAATATTGTCTTTCAGCAAATCTAGACACGTATTTGTCTGCACCTCTTCTCTACTCAAGGTTATGTAAGTTGACAAATCCCCCTAAAAATGGGGACTAGTTTACTTTTTTTATTCAATTGCCTGGTTTAGCCAATTATTTAATCTATTCATGTGTTCTACTCATGAGTTAAGGAAAAACACTACTTCAGGAACTATTGCACATTGCCAAAAAAATCAGTGCTGCCTTCCTCCTTGAGGACTTAAATGGACCTGTGCTTGCAAACTGTAAGTTAATAGTGTTTGAGGAACATGGGGGAAGGTTCTTTAGAAGGTAGGATGCATATCACATGTACACCATCCACAGTTCCTACGGGCTTTGGCTTAATTAGTTCTGAGTCAAGGAGCTGACATATTCACCAATCCATCAGAGCATAATTTCTGATCAATGCTTTTTCACAACATCTCTTTAGGACTCCACTGGAAGTAAAATCTGATATAAATAATAGCTTGGGCACAACAAATACTCATACCTATGTAGAAAATAGACCCATGTTTTCTCTACCTCAAATGCTAGAATATTTGCAAATTAAACGGTATAAAAATGTAGCTCAAAATAACCATTTTAGTGGCAGTTTGTCCTGTGGAAGAAGTGCACCATCTTCCAGATATAGAATATTTTCTCAAGAAAATAATTTTCCTCAAAAAAGTGTGATATCCCAGACTTACAAAAATATAACCACAACAGAAAGACCAGTGGGTATATTCTGAGAAGCATATAGAGCCAAAAATATACTGTGAGGATTTGCATTGTCTAATGAACAAGTATTTATCTTTCACTTTGTGTGATGGTAGAGAAAGGAAAATCATGTCTGAAGATGAATTGATTTTGGTTAGCTGACTCATCAGTGAATAACTTGTTCACTTGCAAAATAGACATAATCAGCAAGAGTCTAGATTTTTGTCACCAGAGATAAAATTAATTGATGTATTTTGCAAGTAAATTAAGTAAAGAAAGTAAAATAAGATAATATATAGACTGCAATATGACAGTAGAGAAAATCTCAAAGGACAAATCTGAGACAAGTCTGCATTATTCATGTTAATAGCATCCATACTGAAAGTTTCCTAAAGACTGTGTTTTAACACAATGTTTTTAAGTTTATTATTTTTAATTGCTCAATCTAAATTTTCATACTGTAAGTCAGTTTTAGAAAAAAATGTTTTGCCATTCGTCAGAATTAAATTGATTAAAATACTACAATATATTTTTAGCTCCATTAAAATTTTTTTAATATGTTTGTTTTGTTAATTGGTGTGGTGATTTTTGGAACATTTTTCATTAGAAAATTGTGGGGGAACAAAAGCATGAACATTTGTCTTAGTGACAAAAACTTAGAAAAAACTGATTTTGTACAACACATGATTATTCAAACCTTGTTAAATTTTGACAGGGAAGCGATCTACAAAGTCCACCTGTATCCTGCTGCCATTCCAGGTAGGAAACTCTGAGCAAGACTTCCTGTGCAAGATATGTTCCATCTCCTGTGGATCTCTACTCTACAACCCCCTTATCTATTTAATAGAAGAGGAGAATATCCCACCACTTCTCACATCTGTCTCTTACATAAGAGCATAACGTTGATGACATTATTTTTTCAAAAAAAAGTATGATTAATTATTGGTAATAAAAATTGTATTTTATGCCTAGGAGATAGGAACCCATAGTATAAATAGAATATGATAGATGAACAGCAAGAGCAAAGACAAAGATGCAAAGACAGTGTGTGCAAACTAGCAAAGTGATGGCTTGTAACTCTCACCATTACTCACAGTTTTGCTTGTAGTGATCAAGGTTGGGGGTTTCTTTTTAATTCTAGAGATACACTGGGGAGAAGAAAGGGATTGCACAAAAGGGCCATTTGGGATGCTGTACAGATAAATAAGGTAGGCCTACCTATACTTCCACAGCTAAACTTGACTAAGTATTTCAAGTAAACTATGTAGCACTTAAAAACGCTGGTTTAGAGGATCTTGGCACTCTGTACGCTTGAATGTGCAGCATAAGAAATTCCAAACTATGAGTGCAGCATTTTGAAGGAAAGAGTGCTAGAAAAATTGGTCAGGAACAGGAAGATAAAGAGAAAAGAAGATGGGAACATGGTGGGAAGATGGGACAAAGGCTGAGGTGGCAATCTGACACACAATATAAAAGAGACCCAATAGAAAACATTTTTACAACTATACCTAAACATAAAAATCAATATGGGAGTATCAATAAGTACCAGTTACATTGCTTTTTCAAATACTGATGCCGTTTCCAGACTCTGTCTTCCACTTCTTACAGTTTACCTTTCTTTTTTTTAATCCAATATACTTATGATGAAGATAACCTACAAGGCAATTCAGCTCTTTGCTTTTGTATACTGGTTGACTAGGAAAATGATTCATCAGGTATGTCATGTTGATTTTTGTAAACACACAATCTCAGGTTCAACAGATGGTGCTCCAGAAAATAAGCATAAGCAGCTTTAAATTGCTATCAAGGATGGTTCTAAAAATTTCTTCCTCCAATTTTATCTTTTTTTAAATACCCAGTTGGCATACTTTGATTTCTCTTTCATAAAGCTTTAGAGTCTGATAATGACTAGTCTAGATCAAAGTAGGTCTTCTATTTATGCATTTTCTGCAGGAAAAAGGAAATCTAAAAGGGAGCTACTAAACATCAGTTACAACAATCTGTTTATTTTCAGTGAAGTTAAAAAAGTCCAAATGAAGATCTAGTCTGTTTATATACATAAATATACTAAGAAGAAACTACTATAGTCTAGTTCAACTGTTTACAATATAGACCAAGATGAACAGAAATGTGTAGCTTTCTCCTTTCTATTTTCTGAATGTGAGAAGGTGGTGGTGTGTTTTTTTTTTTTAAAAAGGCATTCTGCCAACCTAAGAAGCAAAAAAAAAAAAAAAAATCAGTGAATTAGGCATTAGGAATCATTAGCATAGCTCACTGTCACAAGTATATAAATATACAAGTTATTTTCAGGAACAATCCAAGGAGACCCTTAAATCTAGAGCAAAAATAATGATGTTACACAGAACAGGAATAGGAATTGTGTCCACTGGCTCAGCATGATTACAGTTCCCCAGTGCCCTCACAGCTTTATACAAGTTATTTAGCAACACTTAGCTGTGGAGAACCTATAGCAGCACATCTTAAAGGCCTGTTTAAAAATAATTAGCAACATTAATTCATGCACAGGTTCTGAAAATTAGTTTTACTATATCTTGCAAAAGAATAAAAGCTATCTAATCTTGTTTTTATCCGAGCTCCAGACTATTCTTTCAGCATAGATCTGAAGAAATAAAAGTTTATTTTTGATTTTTCTATTTTATTTTTGATACTTATACTTCCTCCCAAAATGTGAAGAAGTGTATTTAGTACAGAGTAGAGTAGGTATACACAGTGTAGCATTAGGAAGTAGTACACATTAGTGGTGGTCACTGAGACTCAGAAATGAAATTTGTTTCTTGAATTGGCTTCCAAAATCATTGGTCTGTCTGCTAACATCACCCTTGGGTAGCACAGGTACCAAATAGCTTTAATTATCTGTCCTCATGATCCTGCACTGTCAGTGTAGTGTGTTCACTGTTTCACCTTTGTCCCCATGGTTGCAACACTACATGTGTGCAAGACTGCTCCAAGAAGTCTTTCCTGTAAGACTTCTCATCTAGCATAAATATTAATCTAAAAAAGTGTTTAAATACTGTCTAAATATCTCAGTGTTTTGGTTTAGCCCCAGCCGGCAACTAAGCCCCACACAGCCGCTCACTCACTCCCCCACGGTGGGACAGGGGTGAGAATCGGAAG
>NW_010555330.1:62200-63963 GCF_000687285.1 Phaethon lepturus | reverse complement strand
AACTCATGGGTTGAGAAAAAGACCATTTAACAGGTAAAGCAAAAGCCGCACACACAAGCAGAGCAAAACAAGGAATCCATTCACTACTTCCCACCAACAGACAGGTGTTCAGCCATTTCCAGGGAAGCAGGGCTCCATCATGCGTAATGGTTTCTTGGGAAGACAGACGCCATAACTCTGAACATCCCTTCAGCTCCTCCTTCTTCGTCTCAGCTTTATATACTGAGCATGACATCATATGGTAGGGCCCATCCCTTTGGCCAGCCTGGGTCAGCTGTCCTGGCCGTGTCCCCTCCCAGCTCCCCGTACACCCCCAGCCTTCTCACTGTCTGTCCAGCATGAAAAGCCGAACAGTCCTTGACTGCTTAGCAATAACCATCAGCACGGTATCAACATTTCCTCATCCCAAATCCAAACCACAGCCTCACATTAGCTTCTATGAAGAAAATTAACTCTACCCCAGCTGAAACCAGACTCAAAGAGATGCCAGAAAAAAAGACTCAGGCTTTTGTGGCAACACGCCTCAAGCTATCCCCAGACTGAGGGAAGGGATATTTGCAAGAATTTAACCTGGTCTTGTGTAAAAATCCCAGGCAGTTCCACTCAGAGAAAACAAACAGAACACAATAAAACAAAAAACAAAAAAAAAAAAAATGCAAGTAATCTAAAAGCTGACTATGTTAAGGATCGTGAGAAGAACCAGTACAGAATGAGAGTGATTAGGCATCATGACAGTGGGATAAGTACTAAATCAGGTGATACGACCATTGTCACATATCAATCAGTCTAAATTTGAGCAGTGAGGATTTAAGCCTCTTTGTGCGAGTTGGCTAAAGGAATGTCTATCTTTTCCCCAACTGGACCAAAAGGCAAAATACTTTTTTCTTTTTTAACATAATAAAGAGAGACTCAGAGCAATCATTCCTAGCCTGAAGGTGGCTGCTTCCATTTCAGGGTTTGTGTGCTCAAAATATCGACTATCTTCTCTCTCTTCCCCAACAATACAGCTAGATTTAAAAGGTGACACTGTTATAGCTTTACCTAAAACTGGTTTTGTATTTTATCTAGTGTTTTACTTAATGCAAAATACATAAATGGTGCTAGGAGCAGAACCCAGGATTCCTTTCTTGCAGGCCAAAACATACATCAGTGTGTTAGAGCATAGAAGTACATGCTTGCTTGTTTTTCTTTTCCAGCTTCACTAATTTCACATTTCTATCTGCACAGGAGAAATAGTTTATGTGTGTAGTCAGATTAGACTGTGGTTAGAGTATTCCTCCAGAAAGGAGAAAAATAGGTTTGGTTTCTTTCAGGTTGAAAAGGACATAAAATATTTTTACCTCCATGCAACTATGCAAGAATTGCATGTTTAACCTGTATATCTGAATGAAAACAGCTATTGCCTATGTATTGTATGTCTGAAACGTAATTCTTTAACATGCCTGATCTATCAAGTCACAGATGCATTTTAGGGCACAGTTTCAACAGAGACTCCAGTTTAGGCAGCTTTTTCCTACAATTCCCTTTCACTCCTGAACATCCCCATCAAGAGCATGAGTTCATTCTCCTGGAGCCATATGATGACCCAAACAGGACCATTTGCCTGGATTAAAAACTGGGGGAGGGCAGTGTTTGCTTGTGTTTTATCCTATTTAATTTTAAGCCAGAGCAAATCCTGGTCTAGTTCATTACATACAGAAGTAGTGGCAGTACTAAGTGCATATCATAGATTTAGGAATGGATGATCAGGGAAAGCAGTGCAG
>NW_010555330.1:0-62169 GCF_000687285.1 Phaethon lepturus | reverse complement strand
CTGAAAAATAATTAACCAAGCATGCCCTCAGTCCCAGTTTAGATGGTATTTACACAGTTCCAGCCTTCACTACACTTCTTAGGTTTCAAAATTGGGAAAAGCTGTTGTATATTATCTATATTTAAGTTGAAGCTGATGTGAATAACTCAAAATTAAATATAGCTCTTTGCCAAAAAAAAGCCCCGACCATTGTATTTTACCGATATATATGTTGATCGGAATGTGAAATAAATGGACAAATTCACAGTCAACAAGGATGAGTTCCTAAAGGAAATCAATAGTTTTAAATTTGAAAGAGTAAACAAACATGTTCCTGTACTTCTGGGTGTAAACCTGAGGGGACACTATAAATTAATTTACTGCAGAGTTTATTATATTAACAAATTAAAAAATATACATTTCCTTCACTGCACGAAGTTGTTTGACTCGGGTTCCAAGAGCTATCATGACAGCATTGAAGCTTAACTTTTACGTTATTTTCCTTCACTCTGTTACTATCTTTAAAGTAAAATTATTTCAACTTTCCATAGGCAGTTTTTTAGCCTTAGGAAAAGATATTCTAAAGCAAAGTACCATTGTGAACATTGGTCCTAAGTGAGATTTGGGTCTACATTCATATAATCTAAGCACAACATCAATTAACTCATTCTGCAATTCCATTCTTGTTGCTCTTTAGTATTATAAAGCAATGAAACACTTCCATGGATGCAAAATTTAGCAACTTCAGAAAATACATGGAGGTTAGTGCTTAGAGGCTACAGAATGGCAGAACCAGTGCAATGCTTCATTTTTGAGTGTAATTGAATTTTTTTTTTTTTTTTTTAATTTATAACTCCTTAAACAGTTCCCTGTGGGCTACAATATTGCACTCAGAACAATAGCAGCTTGTGGTTATGAGTAGCAACCCACATACAAATCCTAATAAAAACATAGGGAAAACAAAACATCTCCATGAGCTCATGACACTTTCAAAAGGTAGATCATGGTAAGAACTGAGTTGTTAAATATTTCTGGAAAAAAAAAAAAATCCCAGTTTTCCATATTACATATAATTTGTCTTTGGCATGACTAGAAGTACTCGTTTTTCTCCTGTACTTTTCTAAGGCTCTCTTGTCCCTTAGTTTGGAATGCACTTAGAAGTAGACATGAAGCTACAATGAGGAAAGTTATCTTCATCTGTGCTCACTTTCACTTCAAAACAATTCATTTGTTATATGTACAGATGTAAAGTAGTGTTTTCATATTTCAAGATTCTGAACTTGAGGCAATGTGCCATTTATTAATTAAAATGGGTAGAAACCTGTATGGATAAACCTTCCAAAGGTGTTCAGCGAAAGTCTGTTCATAGCTTTTTTTGAAAACAGGTAACAGTATTTAATTTGTCATTATATATTCATGAAGTAATAGGCTTCGTTCTGCCAAACTAATTTCTTCAATCAGACAAGAGCAATTCAGAAGAAAGGCATATTATAGGTAGCTTAACAGCTGCTGCTCCATGTGTATTATTCCTTAGAGACTTTCCAGTGGTATATACAACTGTTATTTTGTTAAAGCTACTAAACTGTTTTGCTAACAACAAAATAAAGCAACCATTATACAGTTTCCTCTTCCATTTGCTGACTCCATGAAAGTGAAATGTATTATAGCAAAACCACCTTATGTGCATGCACATACAGTTTTAACATCTGCTGTTGATTTACTGCGTATCTCTCACACACAGGTGAACAGACATTCAAGGATCTACTTTTACTGGATCTGAAGATCTTAGAGAATTTTTAAAAGTGGCTCTGTTTGTTAAGATTTACACTTCTTAAAAAGCAATGTCTTCAAAATTATATAGTCACAAATATTTCTATGAATGAAACCACAACAAAAGCTAATCTTCCCATAAAAATGGAAAATCGTACAAATAAAACATACGTGTAGAGGAATGTGACTTTACATTTTAAGTAGAAAAACTTATAACTTTAGAATGACCACAGTTATTTTAACATTTATGTGCAAAATTTTATATACAAGAATACCCCAAAGATATAGCAATCTAAAATACATTATATTGTTTTCTATACATAGTTCTGAAGGATAAGCGTTTTGGTTACACTGGTCTCATGGATTTTCTCTGAAAGCTCTCAGATTTTTGATCATCTGAACTGAACATAGATTTCCATACTCACCTCAATTACAAGGGTAAACTATCATTTTGATAATTCTATTTTTTTCATTGAAAGACTGCATGAACTCCTAGAAAACAATATTAAAGAGAAAGCTTGCTTTTGAAGCTACACTGCAATAATCAAACCATTATGTCTTTCCTGACAATATTTCCCAGGATCCCAGTAACATTCCGATCCTACAGAAACTAATGGCATTTCAGCCCCATCCCTTGATGTACACTTTTCAGTTTGCTTGTATTGAATATGCATTGTTTTTTTTCCAGTTCATGAAATGATTCTCTGCTTATATAGCAATATTTTTCAGTCTATCTTATATCATTTGTAAATTCCATAACTTCAGGGTTTTGTTCTGTTTTCAGAACTTTTTTTAAAAACACCGAGGGGGGGAGGGAAAGAAAACTCAGCAAAACTTCACAAGTAACACGAGGTAAGTGTTCCTCATTCTGAGTCCTCTTGAAGATCAAACCTTAATCCATCTCAGTTGAATTGTGTTTACTATGGATCCTTCCAGTTAGTCAAAGCACTGTACAGTAACGAGCCAAAGCTTGCACATATACAAAACTAATACAAATGTGGTTGATCAAGTACTTGACATAAAATGAAAGAGGATTTTACAAAATTCTCCATGCATAAAAATACATGTGGTTAGAACTTCAACTACATGCATAGAGAAAGTGCACATGTGCACACACATGCACATATGCAGATGACTCAGTTTCATCTCCTGAATTGTAGGTTTTGGTGGGGTTTTATTTTTGGGGGTTTTTTCCCTTCTTTTTATTTGCAATTAATTGCCTTAAATACTTGTAATTACTCAGCCACTGTGCTGAAATTCACAGTTGTGAATATCTATAGATGTTTTCTTTCTAGTGGGTATAACCTTAAAGAAAATACACAACAGGGAAAAATGAACATTGTTATATAGTCTGTATTATTTAAATCTTTTATTTTTTGTTATTCCACAAAATTTTACATTATAATAAAGAATATATTCAGATTTTCAAAATGATCCCATTCTAGCTGTGAACACAGAGACATGGTACACAATTAACACTCAGGAAATCCAAAGAACAACAAAACTCTTCAAACCACACAAAGTAACAATTCAAAATACTGTCAGCTTTCTTTCCAATTAATTTCAACTATTTCACACAAGTGGGTTTACCTGAAAATAACTTTAAAATAATGTTTCTAGAAAAAAAATCTTATGCCATATTTTACCATGATATGGCAGTGCAGGAAAAGATTTCATTTTGTTAGGTAATGTTTCATTTTATTTATTGTTATTACCTTTACCAGCTAAAGCATCTTACAACAACCTATTGTTTTTTCAACATTATTCAGAGATACATCAACAGGACCAAAACTGCTTCTGTCTGTGGCTATGGATGTGAATGGGTTCTAATTTCTCTCTATTGCTTTTCATAGGATACTCTTCCTCTGTAACAAAAATCATATGCAGTTATCCCTTACTCTCCTATATGTCCAAACAAGGCTGAGCACAGTAGATTCTACTTCTAGTGTACACCTGTGTAAGTCTAATAGACTTATTAGAAATATTTACAAGTTCAGTTAAACTATCAATCAAATATGAAGGCTCCAAACACTACAAAATAGACCCTAGTTACCTCAGGTTGCAGCACTCTGTTTTACATTAACGAATCAGAGTCTCCATGCTTATTTCATTTTTGTTCTTGGTGAATTCTCTTACCCAATTGCTTAGCAAGTACGTAATTTCATTTGCATTAATTAAATTGCCTGATATTTACAACACTATTTATTTGGGTTCCTTTAAAAGTGGAAAAATATTAGATTCACATTAAATACGTGTAAATCAAACTATATATAGTAAATAATAAAATTATCTGACTTGTCCATCCATTCTTTATCTTTTTGATGATGAATCAATGTTCTTCAATTCTGTTTTTGCATATTGTGACATGAAAAAGAATAGAATGTAGAGAGTCCTTTATAAATGAAGACTCCAGGATATATTGCTGCACTTTATACAACACAATAAACAACCATTTAACAGAAAATTATTTTCAGAAGAAATTATTTTTTGAAAATGCATAGTTCATATATTATCAGAGTATTTAATTTCTTATAATTAATTAGCCATGAGTGATATGCTTTCTTTTGCACATTTGTTTTTGTTTTCAATAAGAAATAGATCTTGTTGGAGTTTTGTTTTTGTTTTTTAATATGCAATGAGCCTGATCTCAGGTATATTATTGTAAAATAATTCTATTAGCTTCAAGATACGTACTTTTTTTACTTGTTTAAATGAGAATAAAATAAGATCCTATACAACTTGCACTGGTGAGTTTTATGTGAAATTTTTTCAAAGCATATAATTTCTATATTTATCTTTTCCTTTCAAAAATAGTAAACCTACTTGAATACATTATGTTGGAAAAATGAATTCTAAAAGAATAAAGAAAAAAGTACTCTAAATGAGACAGTGAATATATTAGGAGTTCCCACTCAAAATCTAGATGTATGAAGTTGCCAGAGCTGAATGAATTCAGCTGCTGCTCCAAGATGCATTAAGATGTGATAATAAGTTTAGGATTAGACTGATTTGGTTATAGGTAGACACTTGGCAAAGATAGAAGTAGGTCAGGTTTATAAAGTCATTAAGATGGTGAATAAGACAAATGAATAATGTACTAACTAAAACTTGCAGGGTACTTTCTGAAATTATTAAGAGGTAAGAAAAAGATAAAATACCTTGTTATGTAAAAGATGATGAATTTCTATAATTTGTTGGCATTGGAGGTTGTGAAGGCAGAAAGAATTTCCTGGTTCACAAAAAGATTAAGCAAATTCGTGGATAACAGGTCCTTAAACACACTCTAAAGGGATTAGGCAGGGATGTTCTCATATGTACTGCTGATGCAGGAAAAATCCTAGAGGAATGAACTGCAGAAAGCAGCCAGCTTTGTTTGTCTTTGGTGAGTATTATGTCTTTGTCACTGTGTGAGGCAAACAATGGCTCAACCCAGCAGAGTAATTTTATGTACTTATGGGCAAAAAGTAAGGAAAGAAAAAACGAAGATGGCCTGGTGGGGTTTGAGTGCTTTTATACTACAAACTAGTTGCACACAGCTGGACTTGTTTCTAATCACAGTCTTCTGGCCAAACAATCCTGCCCACAACAGTTGTGATAGGCAGTGGTAAATCAGTATTTACCAGAACAGAATATGACAGCATATTATTGTGAATGGAAAACACGTAGTATATTTTTTTAAACTACTAGGATTTTGAGAGATTTAATATACACAGATTTTTTTTTTCCCCAAGTTATGTTATATTCAAGTTGTTTACCTTTTCAGTATTTACCACTAAAAATGGTTATTTATGATTTGCTAAATGTATTTAACTATTGCTTGATGGTTATTTGAAGAAATTTGATTTCCATTTATTTTTAAAAAAGCTTGTTTTGTTAAAATTCTCAGCTTGTTACCAAACTTCACATAAAAGACAGTAATATATGAAATTACACAAATACAAGTTCAAATGAAGCAGGCTGCAAAATGTTACAAATATACTTGCCCTCTTATAAATAAAACATTACAATTTAAGGAGAGGAACAGCACAAATAACAGATCAGCCTTACAATTTTCATTGTGGCCAAGTTTTTGAAACCCAGACACCTAAAGTTAGTGGTAATTAGCTGATGTTCTATACCAAACACTCAAACAAACAAAACAGTCAGTCCTCATAGGTGCTACATAGTTTCAACTTTTTTTTAGTTCATAACTGCAAAACTGCAAAGGTTTGACACCATGAATATTTGGTCCACAGCTCTGTAATTAGTTTCTTTTCTTTAGAAATCTTATTTTGCTAAGTGTGAAATGGAGAACACAGTTGTGCCTACAGTGCTGGAACGAAGCCTACAAAATTCTGACTAAGATCACCCTTGTAAGAGACAAAAATAAACCCGCATATTGAAGAACATAATATATGTTGTTGCTTGTTTATTTTTCCCTTTTCAAAATAACTTTTGGTAGACTCCATCTCCAAAGAATTAACCAAAGTGTGTTTCAAGTTTCAAATGCATTTGAAATCTGCTTAGACACATAAAAAGTCAAGGTTTTATTGGATGCATTTACAATAAAACATCAGATGGGACTTCATAACTTTCCTAAAATCTTTGAAATTACAATCTCTCATTCTTTGTACACATCATTCAGCTAGGACATTTTCTTCAAGAAAGTAGCTTTAGAAGCCTATTTTTTACACATAAGCATATTGTCACCTATCAGCATGTCTTTTTTCATCAAAAAGTGCTAATCAAATCCCTCATGATACCTCGCTTAGTCTTATGATGCAGGGTATTTGTACTATCCTCATCTACTAAACATTTTAAAATATTTTTACTATGAGTTGCTTCACAAAAAAGTAGCTATCTCTTCATGTTGTCTTTCTACTCATGTGTCTCTTCCACTTAATTCTTTTTTTTTTTGTTTGTGGCAAAAACAGCCTTAGCAGAAAAAAAAGATAAAGCTCCCAGAAATAATCTTTTAACTTTTGGCAGAGGAAAACATAATTGACATTAATATTAAAACTTTATTCCTTAAGAAATCTTTGAGCTACCAAAGTAATTGCATTGCAAATATATATATCTGCATTATTCCTCTTAACTCTGTTTTTATTTAAAAGATTCCAAAACTATTGATTCTGAACTTATGCACAGAAATAAAAAAATTGAAATATTTCAGACTGAGTAAGGTATTTTAACATCAAGAGATCCTTGACATCAGCTGCTTATGGAACGGGTTCATATTCCAGCTCCTTGTGGTTTAACAATCCCTTCCTCCTTTTTTCTCATGCTGAAGCAGTTCAGTCCCATGACATCTCATGCTAAAAACAAAAACAACCACCTAAGGCCTTGTTATTTGCAGCTCTAACCTTTGCCTGAAGTTGCTGAGGCAGCATGTTCCAGAAACTCTCTAGCAGTGTTTTCCCTTGCTGTTCTCCTGCTGTTGTGATCATGTTATCGTTCTCATGGCCTAGTAGCTGCAAGCCCCTAATAGCGCTGTTTTGGTGGGTTCTCATGCAGGGCTACTACCAGTGGCAGGAGAACTGTACATCTTTCCCACCTTCTTTAGTAGTTTTTAACCTTCTTCTTTTACACCTTCTGTATTTTTTAGTTTATATTAGAGAAAACCAAAGATAGGGCACAACAAAATAAGTCACGTAAATACTTGACAAATATCATTCAAACATTCATGTGCAGAGTTGCTTAACAACCACCGTGCAACATTTGCCCCTGTTTGCATACTCCAGTTGGCACCAATAATATCAGAAACAAGTTGAACCAAGGGCAGGTGAAAGAGAGGGCAATCCGATGAAAAGCTCACAGTACTAGCATAAAGCATGATGACAAACCATCATGACTGGTTGCACTGGAGAGAGCCCCATCACTGTTCTTTCCAGATGACCACAGGGCAGTTTTCCATTTCCTTTTTCTCTTTCTCTTTCTTTTTTTGCATATTTTTTCCCAAAAGGAACTTGCACTGTTGAAGTCAACATATGCTATAAGCTAGAGACACCAACAATAAATTTTGCACACTTAAACCTGCCTCAGCATCCTTCATGAAACTCTAGTATTCAGAAATTCCCTCATAAATGATTGGCTTATCATGTTTAGAGGTAATATTGATCTTCTTGACACCAAGCTGGGACACTGGAATAACCTGTCATGAAGAAAGAGTCATATTTATTATGTATCCTCATCACAACGCAAAGGAAGAGGCCAAGTTAAGAGCCATGACTGCAAGGCCTCAAGCAAAAATACCAAAAAAGGTGATGGAAGGAAGAGTTTCTAAATATGTTCAATATGTTGTCAGGTGTTAAAAATTGTACAGTAAATATGAAGCTAGTAGTTCTAAATCTGGTGAGATCTTTGTTCACTGAGTCCGTACTAAAACATGCTATTGCATAATGTGGTAACAACCTTGAAAATGCTTTAAACCGCGCAGCTGCCATCAACTTCAAAAGAACATAGTAATGAAGGAAAAGGATAGAAATATAAATTCAGAGAAACCCAGAAGGAGCAGAGACAAATTCAGTTACTGGATGTGAGCAAGTAGAGGGTAAAAAGGAAGAGGATACTCAGCTACAAAAATCAGAAAACATAAAAATCCCTGAAATTATCACAAACATACTTTATACAGATTTTAAGTCTGAATTTCTTTAAGAAAAAGAAGTAGGGAGGAAAGTAAGAATAAAAGCAGAAGAAAGAAGGGGAGGAGCTATCCCACACAAAGAAAGAGAGAGGATGTGTTATGAAAAGAAAGAGAGAGGGGGTGTTATGAAAACTTTTGGAGTAATGCAGAAGTGAAGGGGAAGGAATGGCAGATTTCAGAGAGAGATGAAAGACAGAAACAGCTAAAGATTATTTAATACGGAAGTTCTAATGTGGAACTGAGTTTTAATTTTTTCTTTTGTAACCGTATTTCTGCATTTGTAATCAAGACCATGCCCTTTGGTTTTATTCACACTAAACGTTTTATTTTAAGCTTGCCCAGTGTTTAACAGGAATTTCTCCGTCAGGTAAGCATAAGTGAAAGAAATTACTCAATTTAAATTAGTTGAGTAAAGAGGTATACTGGTGTGAATACAACTCGAGAGAACAATAAGAATCCCAGAGTCTGGCAAATATTAAACACTCACCTACGGAAAGGCCAGAAAAGTCAACAAAACATTTTTCAGCACTACTGAGTTAGACATATAAAAGACTCGAGCATTTTCCTTTTACAAAAACTGAAAGGACAAAAAAGTTTATGGGCAACAGATAGAGACCATCTGCAACAGCCAAATGTCAAACAGTGGCCAGATTGTCTGAATGGCAAGAAATTTCAGTTTCTTGACTTAGATCTCTGTGTCTTATTTCACATTTCTGACTGCACACAGTGCTACTAATGATGCTGAATGACACTGTTCAGGAGGGCTGTGCAACAGCAACATGTAAGAACCATTCAAATAAAAATCCAGTTCTGAATACAAACTAGAACAGCAGACATAGACACGTGTAGTATACTCGTAAATCAGATCCTGGTTTAAGAGTGGGAAAATTATGGAGTTTCAGTCCAGTGTCTTGCTGAAGAAACTGCGTATCTCAATTACCGATAACAAGCACAATGTGAAGTGCAAGGCAAAGGACAGGGCAGTCTGTGTTACATGTGGACATGTAGATAAAAGGCAAAGAGTTACCTGTTGAATCAAGATGTGCAGCTTGGCTTCTGGAAAACAGCACATAAGAGTTCAGTTTCCTGGAGCCAGTCCAGGAAATGACCACTATTTTATCAGATAATTCTGCCCAACTAAACTGAATTCCCCTCAGCACAAATATCTGTGAGAGGAGAAGGGGAAGAGCCTTCTGCTTGGGGACAGACCTACAAATAGGGAGCTACTACAATACATCCAGCAATAGTTCACATAATACATGAGATCTTTTGCAAGTGGTGGTCTGTGTATTTCCAATGCAGTTGATGGGACTACAGCAATTTACATCAGTTGCATTTCTGAGTCATTGCCCATAACTGCCTCAAATTCAGTCAGGAAATGGTAACCTTTTATTGTTACTGCTTTACCTATGCTCATGTACGTGTTGCCTCTCTCAGCTTAATTTGGCATTTCTTGAAAAGCTTTTTTCTTTCTTTTCTATTTTTATTTTAAAGTCTTGTCCAGTACTAAGAACAATTGGCTCAGATTAAATAGGTAACATTAGTTATTGTCTAAGAATGAAAAATTACAAAATTGTAGCCATAGTATATTTGTAAATTAAGACATTAGATTTTTTTACATCACCATGAAATCCGAATGCCACATTAGTGGAAGAAGTCTTGACATGTTCTGGCCTACATCTGCCTGTTCACACACTCAGCAGCAAGAATATTTTCAAAAACCAGCATTGTGTCAGTAGAGATTAGAATGCTTTCATTACTCTGGTAAAGATCACTGCGGGGATAGCTTTGGTATAGCAAGCTGGAGAGAGGCTGCTGTGATAAAGTATCATAGCTGGAATTAAAGAGGACCACCACAGAAAAAAGTTAATATGAATACTATATGAAACTCTTTAAGGAGACAGAAAAGAACAGAAGTGCGCACAGTGCTGCCATATTAAGGACTTTGTTACCTAACTATTCAGAAACTTCCCTTCAAAGTGCTGTGCCCTGCAGCACAAGGAAGTATTAAAATATCCAGGTACATCAAAAGGAAGTGAGATAAGGGATAGAAATGAGACTGCCATTGTCTGAAACTTCAAATATTTCCACTAAACAAAGTCAAAGAAGACTTTAGGGCCCAAGGCACAGGAAAGTTGCAAAGTATTGCAAGAGAACTTGCAAGAGAAAAATATTAAAATATTTTGGCCCTTGCAGCTTAAAGGCAGTTAATAATAAGGAAAAATAAAATTAGGACTGTGTATGTGTGAAGGTATTAAAGATCCATCATGATAGGGAAAAAAAAAAGTAGTAACAGTCAAAGCTAAAATTAAATGATCCAACCATCATCATAGCATACCCTGTAATCTGGAGTCTACGTGATCCAGATCTTCACTCTGAGTAGAGGTACATTTTCACAGAAGACCAGCTGTGTGTTAAAAAAAAAACAAACAAGCAAAACCAAACAACCCTCCCACCACTTTTGCTCATTTCATAGAGAATTTTTTTTAATTTTCCTGTCACCACATTAGAGTAACTCCTATTGAAAATAGGTCTGAATAAAATCATATGTCATACTTTTAACTTTCAGTTGAAACTTGGATTTTCTCTGATTCTTTCTGAGATTTTTTGTTAATGTCTGGCAATCCTATAAAACACCTACTGGCCTCTGGGTCCTTCCTTTGATAATTCAGCAGTGAAAATGCTCCCTGCTCATCCTGCACAACCTAAATGGCATTTCAGCATAACGTGTCCTCCATTCAGCCTTTTATGCCCAGTAGTAGGACCCTGCATGCACCCTCCCCACTCCTGGGAGTTTGGCTGCTGGGACCCAGGCACCAAGTAAGCACATCTGATGATGTAGGGAGAGGCTCCCATATGCCATGGGGATGGCTATGGCCAGGGTTGACCCCTGATCTAGGGGAGCCACTTTCAGCTGAAGCTCTTGCCTTGGTCCCCAGAGCTACAGCTCCTTGCTGTCCTGCAGCTGAGGGCCTGGCCATGGGTGCTGCTGAGCCAGGCCCAGATGCAGGCCAACATTGCAACCTGATCTTGGCTCATCCCCAGGGACGTCTCAGATCTGCCTCATCACCATGGGCTGACCAACTGATCTGAGCTCTCATTTGACCCTGGTGGCCATTCCTAGGCCTTTCCTGTTTCCTCTGTTGCAGACTGTTGGATGGGGTCTGGTTGTTGAGGTCACTGATCTCTGAACCTCAGTTGCTTTAGTGAAATCTATTTAATTTTTAGCCTTGATTATCGGTAAAGTGTTGCTGAAATCTCACTTCAGCAGCACCATTTTCTACCCCAATTGACCCAAAAAAAAGTCTTCCATTGAGTCCTATGGCTGCTAAATCTAACTGTACATTCCTGTAGAGATTTCTTCCCTTCTCGCATTTTTATGTATATGCTAATAATGCCTAATGGATCTAATAACAGGCTTGCAAATGTGTGTGAAAAGAATGGTATTTGGGAATACAGGCTTTGGGCATACAGTACTTGGTCATCTGTCTTATTAGTGTAAGATGACCTGCAGGTCATGCTCACTTCTCTTTCTTAACTACATGAAAATCAGTATGACAATCTTAGACACAAGTATCTACAGTTGGGCAAGAGAAATTTTTTTTCCTCAGTGCAGCCAATGATTTTGGTTTTCAGCCTAAGTCTTGAAAAAATACATAAAGTATTTGCCTTTTTTTCAAATCAAAGTAATTTGTCTCAACTGTCATTGCAAACTACCAAGTATTTTTTTCCTGAACTGAGGCTCTGCTGCCTAGAGAATAAATGGCCAGAGAACACTGACAATGAGATATCTCTTTACATAGCCAGGACCTCCTTATAAAAACTGCCGTAAGTGAGGAGATATACAGGTCTGCAACTAAACTTAATGTTCAGTGTAGCAGTCATGCTCACAACACACTGTATAGTTGTAAGACTCTGACAAATACCTCTGCTGTATCCTGTCTATCCATCAGCTGAAGGACAGGTAAACATAACTCGCTATCCTTTGCATGGCTGCAGGCATTTTAAGTGGAGTGATACATATCAGGAAGCATAACAACAGGCTTCCAGGAGAGCCATAAAACTTTCACAAAAGTTAACAGTGATATTCAGGAATGTGGCCAGCACACATAAATCATAATTTTGATCATAATTTGAAATCCTCCTGTAGGTAAATAAGCATATGTTGTTGCAGAGTCCAGTTTTCTTCCATTTTTTTCTCACTTCTCATGAGAAAATGGGAGTGGAAGAGATGCAAACATTCTTCTATCTATGACTGAAGTGCTTTCTATGAGTTCCTGGTAATTAGCTAATTGGTTGATTAAGGGAATACAGATAAGTTACAAAAATAAATATTGTTGATGCTGAAAAATTGAAAGAAAACAACAAGTAGTGATGTAATATTTATGTCGTTATAACCTCAGAACGTGTGTGGTTATACAGTAAAATGCATATCTCATTTTCAGATCTTATGTATGAATTAGGAAGAAAGGAAAAAGGGTCCATCATGAATTGGGGGGGGCACATTTAGACAACTCAGATGTAAAATGTCCCACTTTCCTTTTTCCTTTGGATCAAAGCTATGTTTAGAATAAAAACCTTTCTTATGCATTCAGTGAAACAGAACCTGAACAGAAGACTGTATTCTAGACAGAAAAAATAATATTGTTATGAAAAAATATGGGACACACAAACTGGAGCTGGTTTACATATGGCTGAAAGACCTTATGTTTGTTGTTACATGATGATATAAGTTTGACAATACAACAAATGTGTACTCACCAAAAGTATTCCCCTATTTCTGTGTCGATTAGTGGTAAGTAGAGGTTACCCATGGAAAAAAATGTAAGACTACAGATTAAATATATGAAGATAATTATAAGGCTTAAATAACTTTTCTTGATTGAGGGAATTTGCTATTAAGAAGTTGAGTGTGACCTATAAATCTTTGTCAAGACGTAGTCTTTGTTGTCTCACTGAAAAAAACTTTTTGTCCACAAAATGTAACTATTGTTTGCACTTGTTTTGGAATACCACAACTGGAAATCCTTCATTACCACAACAGCAACTCTGATCCTTCCTATATAATAGAACTGTGATCATCTTCTTTGCTTTGACAATATCCAGAAACTAATTTCTAGATATCAGCTGATTGTAATTAATACTATTATCTAGTGGTTTAATTCAAATATATTTTGACAAGAACAACTTTTTAACATGTATAACAAGAAGATTATTACCAAAAGCTATTTATCCTCAGGATAATCACAATAATTTTGCCTTTTAAAATCAAAAGGTGTAATTTTTGATTGTTTGTTGTTTTTTTTCCCCCTGGATTTTTTTTTTATATTTTTTTCTAATTGGTTGAATTTTTCTATTTCAGCAATAACTGTCATTGTAATTTTCTATAAGCCTAAAAAGAAAAAGTATCACTAAATACACACTAATTCTTCAAATGACTATTCAATGTTATAAATCCATTTAACTTTATACTACAGTAAAATGCCTAAGCTTGCTGATCATTACATGCAGAAAATGCCATGAAAACCTCAATTTCTTTATGAATCCATCTGGCAATCAGAACACTCAGAAAAGCAAGAGAAAAGAATAAGCAAATATCTCTCCAAAATTACTTCCTTTCTCCCTCCTCCTACAACCATCTTTTTTTTTTTCTTCCTAGAGAGATGATTAACTGTCTCCATACATGTACTGTAGACAATAGTCATTTGACATCTTCCCACCTTAAAGTCTAATCATTTTTGGGTTATTATAACCCCTGATGTTTTCTTCACAATAGATAAAATGTTCTAAAAATGCAAACTCAAAAGCATTTTGCTGTGTAATTACAACAGCTGTAATGAATGAAGACAAATGATAAGAAAAAGAGAAACACGATCTCATTCACAACAAGATGTTTCCTAGGGAATATTAGTAATTTAAGAAGAAAGAAAAGAATGCACTTGAATTGTTATCCACTGAGCACAATTATGCATTCTATTTACTCAGTATGATTTCCTTCATCTAAAAGACTGCCTAGAATTGATTATACAAGATTCCTCTGAAGACCGGCACCAGAAAGCACAGCTGAAGTAGAGCATTTCAGCAAAGTCCATATTGTCAATCCCGGTATAAGCTGAGAAAAGATTAAAGCAACAGCAAATAAAAATTTGTCATTATCCTTATTACTGGGAAAGTAAACAAGTTTACATCCTTTAAAGATATACCGAAAAAAAATGCAGTATAAATTCCTTAAGGTTTAGAGGAAAAAGATAAGTTTGAATAATACCATCTTTAACATGTATTGATTTGAGCTGGCTAGAAAATAAACATCACTACATGAAAGAACTTTGAAATTTTGCAATTTTTCTTAAGTTTTTACTAGATCAGTGGGTTATGGTCAACTGCCTTTGGGAAACTGAGGTAAAAAACATTTCTCTGTTTGGCTGATAATAAAATTGTTTTTCAAGAGGAAAAAATACCCTAATTTGTAGAAATAAGAGTGCAATAAGCCAGTTATTAGGGACTGACTTAATGTAGGTTACTGACTGTGCACACTGCCTGGGAAGTGGAAGGCCATATCCAGCCCCTTCTTTTAAATGGCACTGGGCTTGAATGCAGTTGCCTACAGGACAAATAAAAATTCTAAATTTCTAGGTTTCATGTTTTTTCTTAGGTTTTTATTTTTTTGCCCAGGAAGAGAATATAATGGAATATGTCCTTAGGAAACTGAAAAAGGGTCAGAAAAGTACCTCTTTGCCTGTCTTGGTTTCAGCCAGGATAGAGTTAATTTTCTTCATCGAAGCTACTGTGAGGCTGTGTTTTGGATTTGCGATGAGAAAGTGTTGATAACCTGCTGATGTTTTGGGTTGTTGCTAAGTAGTCAAGGACAGTCCAGCTTCCCGTGCTGGGCTGCCAGCGAGCAGGCTGGGGGTGCACGGGGAGCTGGGAGGGGACACAGCAACGACAGCTGACCCAGGTTGGCCACAGGGATATTCCATACCATATGACATCATGCTCAGTATATAAAGCTGGGACGAGGAAGATGGAAGGGGTGGAGGGATGTTCGGAGTTATGGCTTCTGTCTTCCCAAGAAATCATCACACGTGATGGAGCCCTGCTTTCCCTGGAGACGGCTGAAACTCTGCCTGCCCATGGGGAGTGGTGAATGAATTCCTTGTTTGTCTTTGCTTGTACGTGTGGCTTTTTCTTTCTCTATTTGCGCAGCTTTTGCTTTACCTATGAACTGTCTTTATCTCAACCCATGACTTTCCTCACTTTTACTCTTCTGATTCTCTCCCCCGTCCCACCGTGGGGGAGTGAGTGAGCAGCTGTGTGGGGCTGAGTTGCCGGCTGGGGCTAAACCACGGCATTGTCTTAGCTCCATGTCTCAGAAATCTCTTAGTATAGAAACCCTGTACTAAGCTGAGACTGCTGAAAGTGTTCTTTTACTAGGCCCACAAATAGTTGGCAGTGGCATATAATGCAGGAAATTAGCAGCAATCTACTTTTTTATCAGTTGCCAGAATGTGCCAACCATATGGTCCTACAAAATAATATTGTCCCCACATTACTCCTACGTTCAACATTTCAGAGAAGAACTGGGGCCCTGAGGTTTAATCTTTAAAAATGTCCTTGAAGTTAGGAGGAGTTTTTGCAATGTCCACTTGCTGTAAGGGAGTGTATATAAACTGTACACACCAGAACATTTTAGAGAAAGCAAAAATAGGCTGAAGACTGTGGTAAAACCTTAAAAAGGAAGAGACGATTTTACTTCTTGTTAACTCTACAATGAAGAGAATTATTAATTTCAACAGAAATAAAATCTGTTAAGAAATTACATTTGACCACACACAAAAATATTTATATGTCAGTTATGAAATAAGAATGTATGAACTCTTCTTTTTCACAAAGGAGAAGGAGTAGAAATGAAGATGTGTGCCTATAACAATTTAACATGCATTATTCGTTCTTTTTCTGAAACATTTAGATCTGGACTAATAACAATTATATTGTTAAGATTTCAGTTATACTAACAATAATTTCTTGGTTTTACACATTATGTATCTATACTTTTTTTTATATGTATTCTTTGCTTTACATGTCTATATAGATATTCCTATCTATCCGTATGTTATCCTTTCTTCTCCCCCATAAAGAAGATTTTGACTGTAAAAAATAAACAAGTTGATTTGCAATTAGATATTGCTGAAGTATAATTAAAAATGTGTGCCAGCTGGAAACATCAGTTGCTTTGATTTTTAATAGTGTCTAGTAACACAGAAATTATTTGCTTTAGCTTCATAATCTATGTAGTTCACAGTTGGTTTATAGCCAAGTAACTATGCTATGGCTGTTGAGAAATACTTTTAATTATTTTTCTTGCTTTAATACTGAAGAGTTGTAAGCATGGATTTGGAACCTGTTGAATATATACTATTTAAAGACATAACAAAATGATTCTTTCCCAAAATAATTCACAAAACAAGTCAGAAGATGGTTGCAGGCTGTCAGAGTACCAGAGTAACAATGGCAATGCTGGTCAGTAAAACAGAAAATTATCATAGGGATGTTTAAGAGAATATCGAAGTGATACATTAGGAGAGAGATATTTGATGTAGTGTTCTGGATAGCTGCATTAAGGACAAAATATTTTTTTCGGGGGTAGGGAAAATAATGTTTCATGATTCCAGGTATAAACTACTTGAGTGCCTAGATGCATCTCTGTGCAAAGTTACGTCAAAACTGTGTGTTATTGAAGTTACAGAAAAAGGGAGCCTATATTTAGACAACGTTTCAGGCAAGAAAGATCCAAGTTGAAGATGATGCCTTGGTTATTAACTGGACTATTAGAGAGGTTGCTGCTTTTGTCCATACTGACCAAGAAAAAAGATAGGAGGATGAGCTTCAGGTTGGGGGGAAGAAAGTATTTCTAAACACATTTGGTTTTGGTTACATGCCAGTAGTGAACTGACTGTTCACATTATAGTTTTTCTCTTTATGTTTTTTCAATGCAGGGAGTCATCGTAGGGTGCCATTATCTGTTCTGTTGTAGCACAAAGGGAGTGAGACAACTTGACAATTGGATTTTACATATATTTGAATGTATTCTACAATATGTTACCAAGTCCTTGTTTTGTTTGCAATGTTCAAGAAGCATCAGCTACTGTTTTCTGAAAACTGTAAATGCTTTCACCTTTCGTTTCTTTCATAAAAAGGAATGTGGACACGAAGTAGTAGAGAGCAAATACTTTCTCAACAGTTTCTATAAGAAAACAGACCTCAAAGTATAAATAAGCACTTTAAACTTCTCAGAACCCATAATCCAATAATTTATAATAGGATAGTTATTACAGATTTTTCAGTCTAAAGTGGAAGGAAGAAAATGCCAGAGTAGATCCTTCTTGCTTCATATAGCTGTAAACTTGAAGGTAAAAGACTGATTCTGGATTTATACTATGTTAAAATACATTATATGGACTATATCTATAAATGAATCTATATCCCTAGAAAAAATTTTGTTACAACAACACAGATTATTGCTGATGTCAGATGCTCTATCTATTCACTCAAGGCTAACACCTTAATAGAAAATGCAGTTAAAAGTTAAGCTTTCTAGTTGATATTGAGGTCTGTTCTAGATACCTTAAGATGTCATTTCTTTCCTTTTAAAGATGTTAAACAGGCTTTCTCACAGTAGTTACACAACACCACAGATAAAAATCTTTTAACAAGCCAGAGCAAATTCTGAAGAGGAAACTTTTATAAGAGTTGAACTTACACTGCAGAATTTATTTTTGCAAAAACTGAAAGTGAGGGTGAACACTATCCCATTGGAAAGAGGTACAATACTCATGAATTTGATGTAATTTTTCTAACATTTGCTTTCAGGTAAGTGTGTACAACTCTGGAACTGATCCATTCACATAGGTGCAAAATCCCATACCCTATAAACAAGATCTACTATTTTTCATAGGTTGGAAAAGAACAAGAGAGATAGGATAGTAAAGGACAGAAGAACAATACTGTATGCTTGCCCTTCACAAGATTATTAACTTTTTTTTTCCCCCCTAATTTTGTGTTTCTGGAATGTGTAAGTGTACTTAGCATAAAAAAATTATGACGAAGAATATACATTTATTTATTTTAATGTCCAAGCTTTTTTTTTTTTGTCGTTATTATTATGCAGGAAGAAATATAGTCTATCTATTTAAAATCACTATCATTAAAACTAGCTCTCAACCCTTCACACAGTACTTCACATTGAAAAGAAAATTCAATGAATGGTGAAAATGCAGCATTTCTTTTATACAAACTTTGAAGTTGATCTAGTAAACATTGTCCTAATCTATATCGAAACCATTTCCAAACAGCAACTGAGATGTGAGGGATAACAACAAACAGAACATAAAGGCCAGGAGAGTTGAAAAAATAAAAACCAGGACTACAAAGAGAATGAGGAAAGTCCAGACAGAATTCAAGTCCATAGGTAGAATTTCTTTTATTTGCTTTAGTGTTCTAATAGTACATTCAAGTCATTCAGAAAGGAGATAAAAGAATGATTTTGTAGAGGAAGACTTACAGAATTAAAATAACTTCATACCTGGGAATTCCCCCTCAGTAGACAGGGATTAAACCTGAAAGGTAGAATTAGACATGGAAAGCAAAAAATGCAAAAGAAAGCAGAGTTTCTGAAAGTCAATAACAGAACAGATATACCAGTAACTTGATGGATAAAACAAGAGATAAATACGACTGACAAAAAAAGATAAAAAAATTCAGCAGTGTGCCTGCAAGTGTGTCAAGAATTAATAGAATATTCCTTCAGTGAAAGAATTAGTTACCATTACATCACAATTATTAAAGTAAATGAGATTGAATCATGCTCACAAGAACTTCATAAACTTGTGAAAGGTGCAGTAGGACTTCACAGACAACACTCTGTAATGAACAATTTCTTTAGTCCCAGAATTGTCTGACATCTGTGTCTACTGATACTCTTATCTAACAAAAACCAGTTACATTTCACCTTGAAACCTTTACCTGTGAAGCAACCTGTGAGGTAACCAGTAATAAGAAATCTTAGGGGTATTACTGAGTTTTACATCATTGAAAGAAGAAAAAAGGAAAAAAGGCTAGAAAGAAAACTAAAACAGTTAATATGCAGACACTTAACTAAGCTTCGGTGTCAAAACCAAGAAGCATGCTACTATTAAGACTCGACATATTCAACTGGTCCTGAACACTATTAAAAGACCTCTCATACCAAGTGGGCAAGTCAAGAGAAGTGAGCAGGAAACACTGATAATCAACCACCTGAAAAGAAGATGGTTTTGGTGGTTTTTTTTTTTTTCCTACAGAATTCATCACTATTCAAAGCAACTTAGCTAAGCACTGCCAGCTGGAAGCTAATTACATTCAGCTGAATCTAATTATTCAACACCCCTTAATAAGATGGGGAGTTACTGCTGTTAAGGAGACACAAGTGTATTTGGCTGAAAAAAGGATAAGATATTTTAAAGCTGTCTAGGTGTCAACCTGTGTTTTTATCTATTGTTATTATTCTTTCTCTTTCTGAGTGTGCTGTTAAAATCATGCTAAGTTCATTATTTCCAGAAGAAAAGAAAAACATGTTAGGATTTCCTTATAGACTCAGATTTAGCCATGATTTAGCTACTGATTTGAAATAGGGAGGTTACAAGCAGCCTCCTCCTTCAGCAGCTCTGGGCCTTCCTTCTGCCCAGCTGCTGGAGCCCAGACTGGGGACCTGGTTGGTGTCTCTAACCCTGCTGAGGGATGTGTCTGCTGCTTTCCTGTTTGCAGGTACAACCAGTAGCAAAGCTCAGTGCATATTGCAGAGACACGCAGAGACACACACAGACACATGCATGTAGGACACTGGCACAGCTGGTCTCACACACTGTTGCAGACAAGGTGCTGCCTTCAGCAGCACCTACGTAGAGGACTTGCATAACCATAAGCACAGGCAGCCAAGTCCCCTCCTCCTCTTGCGCTGGCAGAGTCAGGAGGTCACTGTTACAGGAGTACACAAGACACTCTCCAGGTTCACAGGCAGATGCACATTTGTGGATTCCCTGAGTACTAGCACAGCACCTCTGTCTGCCCAGCACCCCTGCCCACATCCCAGCCCCCTCACCCACCCATGGGTCCCCTACTTGCCACTGGTCCAGCTCAGTGCTTGCTGCACACCCACAGCATTCACATGCTCCACTTGACCCACAAACACACCACACTTAGGGGTCCCTCAGATACCAGCATGGACCCCATGCCTGCATGACACTCTGGCCTAGATCCAAGGTCCCCTACTCTCCAGTTGGTCCAGCTAAAAGTTTGTGAGTGACTACACACGTGCAAACCCCACACACCTGGTCTGGGGAACATACAGACACCCAGCCGGCACCTGGGCTGTGTCCTGTGGTCCTGCTTCAGCCACCAGTGTTAAGCCCCTCACTCACCTTGCTCCTGCTGGTCCCCTCAGTAGCTGATTTTTAGGACATGCACTGTTCCCACTCCACAACTGGAGGTTAAAGACCCCACTGGCTCCAGTGGTCACTTGGTCTATTCTTTTCCAAACCTCATGAGCACATCATCCTTGCTGTTGTACCGGGTTTACGTTTCCAGGTTTTGGTAGCCGCAGGGCTGCAGGGTGGCCTCTGTCAGGAGAGACCAGGGTGCCCCATGCCAGACACAGCCGGTTCCAGCCGGCTCCAACAGACCCACCCCAGGGCACAGCTGACCCCCTCAGTCAAGATGGAGACTCCTCTGGGAAAATTTATTTAAAAAAGAGAAAAATGCTTCATGGCAGTGAGGAGTGAGAGAAAAAAAGTGTGAGAAAAAACTCTGCAAACACCAAGGTCAGAAAAAAGGAGATGACAGAGGTGCTGCAGGCACTGGAACAGGGACTGCCTTGCAGCCAGTGGAAGAGACCACAGTAGAGCAGGTATTTCACTGCAGTCTATGGAAGAAAATACACCAAGAGCAGGTGTATATTCCCTGAAGGAACTGTGCCCATGGAAAACTCATGCTAGAGCAGTGTTATCCTGCAGGACTGCAGCCCATTGGGAGGACCCACTCTGGAGCAGCAGAAAAGTGTAAGGGGGAAGGAGCAGCAGAGAGGACCTGCTACGGACTGGCCACAACCCCCATTCTCCATCCCCCTGCACTGCTTGTGAGGGGAGGTGAAGACTTTGGAATGAAGGAGTGAAGATGAGCCTGGAAAAAAGGGGGGAGTGCGAGAAAGCACTGTTTTAATTTTTGCCTTGTTTCTCACTAGCCAAATCTCTTTAACTGGCAATAAACTAATTTTCCCTAAGTTGAGTCTGTTTTGCTTATGAAGGTAGTTGGTAAGCAAACTCCCTGTCCTTATCTTTACCCACAAGTTTTTTCCATCTTATTTTCTCCCCTTGTCTTGTTGAGGAAGAGGAGTGAAGGAGTTTCTGGATGGGCATCTGGCAACAGCCAAGGTAACCTACCACAATCATTAGGACAGTCCAGCACTGGAACAGAGTATATGCACTCTCTGTCCACCCTTGGAGGTTTTCAAGGTCAAACAGGATAAAGCCCTGTACAAACTGTCCTTACCTTATAGCTGAGATTTAAGCGGGAAGTTGGACCAACTTGAATTATTCCACAACTGTATGATAAACCAGATGCTTCCTGTTCAAAGCAAACATCTAGTCAAGAAACTTTAATAATAAGAGCAGAGCTCACCCAAAGTTCAAGGAATGTTTTGAAATCATTTAGTCATCCATGCTGGAAAAACAAGAAGTATCTATAAAATTAAGCTGGAGATACAATTTTGTAAGAGGAATGTTTAAATCTTAAAATTTACTTTAAATTTGAGCTACAGGTTGTCTACTTAATATTCTAAAAAGGTGTCAAAAATACATATGTATTAGGAAAATGTGGCTGTAGCAGCTCATCATGTCAGCCTGACAATTTTATTACTAGAATAGATATTATGTAGAAGGAAAAACACAATGAGAATTACAAGCCTAAACATAACACAAGCCACAGAAAATCTGCACATCCTCTAAGAAAAGTAAGACCTTTACTGTCACTGGAAGTCTGCCTGGATGTTTGCAGAGAAAGACTGTCAGCTTCCAAAATCCTTCTGTGAAAGATAGTTGTCATAAATGGGGAAATTAACTAAAGAAACATGTCACAACAACCCACAGACCTTTGCTAGTCTGATATGTGAGGAAAACGCTTCTTGATCCTAGATCTGGGATCTAGGAAGAGTTTAAAGTGTTAATCTTTTACACAACGCACAGTTTCACAAAAGTTTTAAACAGTCACATATAACAACTGTCTTCAGTGACCCTTCGCTATTGCTATGTAAAAGCTCTGCTATATCACATTTTGAAGCCTTTCTGACATCAGCTGTGTAGTGTGTTCTGTACTGCTTCATCATGTATCATATTAGTGTTCCTATATTCCCCTGATGCCAAGAAGTAGAAGGCTGTATTTTTAGAAAAATTTTATATAAAAGAGCATTTCTCTCCAGGAACCTAGTTTCAGGACAGGACTGTGTTCAAAGTAATATAGGGAGACCCAAGAAAGGTGATCTGATGCCTGATCTTATCTAGGCCTCATAATTATTTTTCATGTCCAGAAACTGTAGCTTACTTGAAATTGTAATGCTGATTTCATAGTTCAGTAAAAAAGGCTATGCAAATTCTAGTAGTAAGTCACAGTAGAAAATTGCCACACCCTCCTAGCCTGTTAAAAACCTCTGGAATAAAATGGGAGGCATAAGTCAATGCAAGTTGCACAAAGAACAAAAGGTTTGTCTTAAATTCGTTTAAAAGAGAAAAAGTAACGATTAATGGCAATAGTCATCTATGAGACCTTTGTTATCAGGGATTCAAAAAAGAAGAACAGGTAATTGTATTATGAATTGAGTTATTTTGTTTTTACAGGTGTAAATTAATTATCTGAAGACTTAATTAAAACTAAATTTAAGCTCTCACTGACACTCGTCTGAATTGCCAAGAGTGCAAGCAGTGGACTTCTCCAGCAGCCAGTTATGCCTGGACCACACAGCTTTTTTACAGACCTAAGGTAAGTGACGAGCAGCTTGACTTGAGGAAGCAGAGACAGGCTTAGGAAAAGCAGTCTTAATATTAGTTACATTTTAAATTTTTTACTCCATTACCATAAATTCTGAATATGTTCAGTGGTGCTAACAACATCCAGAGGCTGCTTGCTTGAGGCAGTACAGTGGAGCTGCTTTCAGCATTATCTTGAAGTTCTGTCATCAACATAGCAGTCAAGAGCAATGTGTGGTCCATCACATTCTCTTCTTGGATAGATTATGAATGTCCATACTACTTTCTTCCTCTGAAAAATTAAAAAATAAGGGAGCTTAAACATGTTCAATTTAGTATAGACAATTATGTATTATGTCTGATAATGAATGGAATATTTCTGTCAGATATGTTCATCAGGAGTACCTAATTGGAAAATATCAAAGTTACATTAAATAAAAAAATAGAGGGCACAATAAATGTAACCTCCTCTGCAAGAATTTTTACATGGATAATATTATGGCCTTATAAAATAAAATAGATCTTTCTTACCCTCCCCCTCTTCTTGACATAAAAATGATTTTAAGATTCCTTATCTTCTCTCACGTGTATCTTTGCAAATATGCAAACCAAAATGCATGGTACTTGCTATTAACTTACAGTTAATAATTTTACATAAATGTAGAGTCAGTAAATATAGGCATGAAATATGAAACTGCCTATAAATATGTAAATTGTCTCAAAAGTTTAAAAATGTTTGACACCAAGGATTTTTCAGTATAATGGTTCTGTTATTGCCCCTGAAGTTTAAAAGAACTAATTTTCATCAAGGGTTTCAAACAGTAATATGATTTTGTTAAATCTGTAAAATAATCAGTTGCTCAAGTTAGGAATCTGAAATTTTAAACACAGAAAACGAATGGTAGAATACACAATACTCTTCAGAGTCTCCAAAACTACCAAAACATTTCTTAAATAAGTTGCAGGGAATTTTGTATTCAAAAGTAAAATCCAGAAGATTTTTAAATACTGATAAGTAGTGAGTATCATGCTGATTCTCTGTACATCTCACCATGACACTGTCCTTCAGTCACTGCAAGAAATTATACTAACTCTTGTTTTTCCTTGTATGTCTGGATTTACTGTGGAGACGTCACTTGCACGACTGACAACAAAGCCACAAAATTTTCTAATGGAGATATCTAATTTCTGAGATTAAAATATTGTTGCTCATGATCATTTAAACATAAATCTATGCTGAAAAATCCTGATTTATACTTGAGTCTTTCTCTGGTAAGAGAATTTCTGTTACTTCTCAGAATTTTGTGACAGTCCACTGAAGAGATTCACACTAGGAAGTGGAATTCAATAAATAGACAGGTATATGACACTTCCCTTCTCCTAAATGTACCTCCACACTACTTCACTAGTCTATTGTTTGTGCAGTAGACAAAGACATTTTAAATAATATTTCAAATTTGCATGTTTAAGAAAAAAAAGAATTCTTGATTCTTTTTCCACCTTCAGATCACCCACATTGATGGGCATCTGATTATTCCTTCCATTTCAGTTAAATTTACACTCTGGTCATAATACCCATATCAATTACAAGTGCCTGTGGTGTTTTCAGGACCATTTAAGGCCCATCTTTGGTGGAGTGGTGGCATTTAACTGGCATGGGAAGCTGTTCTTGCCAAGGTCTGCCTTTTCTTGGTTGATATAAGAAGACAGGAGAGGACTTGTTATTGAAAATCATTTAAATAATCAACAGTAATAACTGTAACATAGCTATATAATAGGGAAAAAGAGCTGAGACTGGTCATATACTAAAACAATTATTAATACATGTGAAGATTCCTGGGAAAATATATTTTTTTTTTTATGACATAGAAAAAGCTTTTATACGGGGAGGAAGGAAGCATCCAAACATGATGTACTTGATACATGTTGGTGAGAAGTTTGCTACCCCGTTCCATTCTGTTCTTACAGAAGAGTTTAACATTGAGTTTCTTAAAGAAAACAACCAGAAAGATAGGAAAACAAGCAACATCAGAATGAGAAAAACAAATATCTCTGTTATCCAGATCTGAATTATTCACTGCCTTCTGTTTGCTATTTTCCTTTAAAAATACTTCAGTCACTTTACTCTCACAGCCAGAAACACAGTGACCTATTCAGCATCATAGCTGAGTGATTGTATAGAACCACAGATTTTGATGGACTATGCAAACTAACTAGTTCTTAACTATTAGCATAAGAATAATTCCTCCCAATCTCCAACTGCATTTCTTAAAAAAATAGAAAAATCCATGAGAAAATTGTTCACTTGTAAACCCATTATTTTAAATAAATATTTTATGAGATAAACAGCTAAAATGGAGAGAAAATAGAAGAGATTCAGGCTCCTTGCTCCAGTGCTCTACAAAATAACACATGGGGTTATTCCATACAGAACAATTCCATACACCATGGCTTTGCTGGATCATTTTTTTGGAGCAGACAACATCTGCCTTCTCAGTTTTTCAACCGTGTAGTTGCAATTCACCTAGAAACAATCCCTTAAGTTCCCCCAGATCTGATTGCCTTCTTAAAGCTTTCTTTTTCATCATCATTGGTCTCTTCTCCCAACTAACTAATGATAGGACAAGAGGAAATGGCCTCAAGTTGCGCCAGGGGAGGTTTAGATTGGATATTAGGAAAAATTTCTTCACCGAGAGAGTGGTCAGGCATTGGAACAGGCTGCCCAGGGAGGTGGTGGAGTCACAGTGGATGTGGTGCTTCAGGACATGGTGTAGGGGACATGGTGGCGTTGGGTAATGGTTGGACTTGATGATCTTGAAAGTCCTTTCCAACCTTAGTGATTCTGTGATTCTGTGATATCATTCTTTTATATGTTGCTGACTTTATGAGTGCTAGTCACTGCATACACGGAATAACAGTTTTCAGCCAAATATGAACAACAGTGTCCTTCATATTCTCTATAGTCTCATTGCAATTACTTTGCTAGTGAATTAAAACTATCTGGAGTAAAACAAAGATGAATTTCATGTAGAACTACTTTGGTAAGAAAATCTTTTTTCAAAAAGTATTTAATATTCTCCAGTCATACCATCACCTCTGAAAAACACCACATTATTTCAGTAACCTCTAGGCTAAACAAAGTTTACTCAAGGTCATAGCCTTTAATGAGTTCCCTGGATATCCTTCAAGACTTATTGAATATACTGAAAAGTATACCTTCCCTACAAACATAAATACTTTATTATAAAGTGGAATTCCTCTTCTTAAATGAAAAGGGAGGAAACTAATTAAGATCATCTTACATTTTTTTATAGTACAACACTCAGTTTTTTAGATTCTACCAACTTTTCTATGCTATTAAAGATCAAAATGACAGAAAAGTGCATTTGGGTATACAGATAATTTTTTTTTAATGACAGGGTGATGCCTGAGGTGAAAAAATCAATCTCTACATTAAAACAGGAATTTTAACTCACATTTTCATAAATATTTGACAGAAGGAAACTATTGCTATAAAGCAAAATACTGTTCAGTGGAATATTTAAATCTTTATAATGCATCATGAAATGTAGCAGTAGTTTCATAGCTTATATTTCATAAGTATTTCATCAAGTTCTTGAAATGTAAAAATATTAACTAAAATGAATGTCTAGAATCAAACTCCACCCTGACATTTAAGTGCTTTCTGGAAAACCTCTTTATGTTGTCAGCTCTCCAGAAGCCTCAGGAAAACTTGTAGATGTAATTTCTAGCTGTTAGAAAGTAAGCAGATAATAAATTTATAATCTTGAGTTGGTTTTCTGTCTATTAATGTTTCCCATGTTAACAGCCATCAAAAGTTTTGAATATCAGTCAGTACAATGGAGGTGATCAAATGGAAATTAGATTACTGAATATATAGAAATGACTTATTAGTAATGTCAAAAATAACGATCAGAGTGGTCACATCTGACCTCTGCAGAAATTATATTGAAACAAAATGTACGTGAGTTCTGCAATGCTTAATATTCCAGGCAGCGCTTTTTTCCTTCAAGGAAAATATAAGTTTTTTCTCCTTATATTTAGTTTTTATTTTCTGGTATCGGGTGATATTAGAATCTTTTGCTACTGTTAGCAATAATCCCAATCTAGCTTGTTGAAAATGTACTGTAAAGTACCATATTCCACTTTGTTGTCAAATGCCCCATACAGAATGTTTCAGCCCATGAACACATACAGTTATTTTCTGCTACCAGCATGTACAGTACAAATGATCACCATCACTTCTTCCTCCAGGGATACTGAATCTGTCTTAAAAATCAAACTTCTGAACATTGTCATCTTCACTCAGATATGTCATTAAAATCAACAATTGACATGTCCACAGAAGTAACTCATCCCTTAGTTTACCAAGTTATAAAAATGTATTTAAAATCATGCCTATATTCTTAGGTTTTAAAAATTACAGAATCAGAAATGGTCACCATCCAATTACTTATCACATATATTTTCCAGCCTTCTTATAAGATTTTTCAGTCACTTGCTGCCTGAGGAGATGATGCCCATTCTCTCCGGTGTGATAAATATATAAAATTGAGAGAAAGGCAAAAGAAATGCTCTGAAATCATCAGGAAAAAGAGAACTCTTTCTAAACGTCTGCTTCTGCAGGCAATAGGTGTTGGGAATGTGAGGATTATAAGCCCCAGAAACATTATTCTTTTTTATTTTTGTCTTTTAATTTCCTTTAATTTTTGCTCTGTCATGCCGGAAGAAGAGTGGAAATCTTGGAGTGGAGAGGTATGTATCAGGATGACGTGGAAGGGGGATTCTTATCCTGTATCAGTATTTTAACAACTCCATCTAACTCAATACTGTTATTAAGACTTGTCTTAAGAGAAACCAAACCAAAAAAAAAAAAAAAAAACAACAAAAGAAAACAACCAAACAAAAAAACCCAGGGTCTCTTCTTTGCTAGGAAGAACCAGAAGCAAAGTTCCTCCCATTCCTGAATCCATTGCAAAGACCTGTTAAACCATTTGCTTTTGAATTTACCTGCACTATAGCTGATTTTAGGTTGGAGAGAGCTCGTGTATGGGACCTTTCAAATAACATGGACAGCAGACTATGAAAATCTTTAATTTGTGTAGCACAGTATAGTGTTTCCCGATTTGTCTAAAAGTCTTCTGAAAAGAAAATGAAAATGGGAGTCATGAATACTATATATCTTCTATACTATATATACTACATATACCTATACTATAGATACTATATATCTTCTGCTGCAATTTTCTGTGTGACATAGCTTTTTGAAACCTTCTTGTTTCTTTCAGTTGTCAGCTTCCAAACCAGATGAAGTACAGAGTTCAAGTTTTTCTGACATTAAAACTGTTAGATCATTTCATATGTTTATGTGTTAATGGAGTCTTCTCTCCTTTTTTTTTTTTTAAACCCTCACTCAAAGGCAAAGTTGATTCCTTAAATAAATGCTTCTTTAGCTCTACTTCTTGGAAAAATGTTTAGAACTCTTAATTATATTATCAATATTTTGTAAATTTTTCTTATATATTGTTTATTTTTAGCAGCTTTTATAATGAATTATGTTTTTAAAAGTTTCAGAACTTGGTCCTACATGAGTAAGTTGACCTGTTAATAAAAACAAACAATACTTTCTGTAAATGCAAGGTTTTGTTTTCTTTCTTTCTTTTTTTTTTTTTTTACAATGACATCCTGGTCCAAACAAATATGACATTTACCAATTACATATACTTAGCTGCCTCTGCTCTACCTGAAGTTCTTTTTTTGACAGCATCTGCCCGGCTCTTCACGGTGCAGGAAAGCTCATGGAAAGCCAACGTATAAACAGTCTGCCTGTGACTATTGTATTAGTTGTGCTAAGAGAGGAGGGAGGCTGCATTGGCAAGCAGTGACATGTGCTGACATGAAATTACATTCCTGGATTTGCACCACTAGCTGGAAGGAATGTAAACCCTGGCACACTCTGCTTGTCCTGATACAACAAAGAAAGATTACTGAGGAAGAGACTGGGTTTAGTTACCCTTGCAAGGTGAATGTCTCTTCAGCAACTATTACACTCCTTCTCAGCACAATTCCTGCAAGAGTTCTCTGTTAGCTGTTCTCATTTTCCTCTTTTCTTGCTTATAGGTAAGCTGCATTGATCAGTCTCTTAGTTGTAATATCAGACTTGGCGGGGTTAATAGATTTCCATTGTGTTTGGGATTTTAATGCAGTTTATTACTATGTCAAAATTTGATTAACTTTTGTGCCTGGAAATCTACAGTTTGTGGTATAAGACTCAGACATCTGATTTGACACAAGCCTAGAGAGGGAAGAAAGTCATGTAAGTATGTGTCTAGAAAAGTGAGGGATAAAGTCTTAGATGAAAATGAAAATGAAAATATCTATATCTAAAAGTATGCAATGTATTTACTCCTTTGGAACAGCACTTAGACATGAGCAACTTGAACTCCTGCATAAGAAGCCTTTTCCATCTATCAGTATCTTGACTGTGCCAAAAAAATTCAGATTAGGAAGAGTGTAACCAAAATAATTTGGCTGAACTGGAGTATTATTAATTCATTCATCAGTTTCCATTTGGAAAACTTTCTGGTAGTCATTCAGCCAATGGTTTTAATGATTTTAAAGACTACAGGAAGAAATTTGGAATTTAAGACAAGCTTTTGAGCTATTATCAAGTGCTATTTCTATTTCAATAGGCTATGTCAACCAGTTGGTACACCAGTTGAAGATACTGGATTCACTGAAGATCTAGGTTATTGACTGGGCAAAAGCAAGTATATCTGTCTTCTGATGTAGGTTGACTAGAAGCAAATTTTGAAATGCCAGACAAAACAAACTATCTTAAATTTGGAAAAGCATACACACACAAAAAAACCCAAGCCAAAACAACTGCACTCCCACTTCCTAGCTCTTAAATTTAAAGGGCAGGGGACAGGAATGAACATGTCATAAGAAATGTTTTGATGCTTCCAGTTAATTCTTTGTCCAGAATTTGGATCTTGAATTAAATCACAACCAAAGTGAGTTGTCACAGTAAAAATGAAAACAGGTAGAGGAAATATATGTTTGTAAGATATCTTCCTGATGGACATTTTTCTCTCATTTGTGAGAACACATGAAGGATAAGGAAAGTCAGGATGTTTGTTTTCCTGAAATTTCCTAAGGAATGGCCCAATTAGGAAAATGTTGATAGAAAGTGTGTCTCTGTCTATTTACAGAATAGTTTTCAGGCATAATCTTTCAAGGCGGTAGATGGCAAGACTCTAGATGTTGGTGAAATGTATTCCTTGTTATTATTAATAAAGTCTTATGTAGAGCTCCATGAATAGATGAGTACAAGAGAACAAAGCCCTAAGAACAGATTCTAGAATATTTCCATTGTCCTTAATCAGATTACACCAATTTACACCAGCTGAGAATCTGTTCAATGTTACATTAACATTAACTGGCAATGTTACATTTACAAGTTTAATGAGTTTAATACTGCTTCAGAGTTAAATTTTCTTCTTGTACGCTAACATGTTTCCTATGGTCTTCAAGAGAGAATAATTTTTATTCTAATTTCCAGACTTGTTCAATCCCAGAGCATTTCTTACTATAGATGTATGTATTTTTAGCATGATATTGAAGCTGAGGGGCTAAATTTAATTACATGATCATGTGCTAGGTCATTGTCATTTTCCTTGAGGGTAACGGTATTTTCATATCTAATTTACACTAGCAACTGTGAAGCTGCATACATTTTAAAGATTGACCGTTTTTAAGTGAATTTCTTAATATCTGAGAGAAAGACAAAAAGTTGTTGAAGTATATATCATTAATTTGGTCGATATCTTTGTGTCTACAGGGGCAAGATAATCTCTTTTCAATTGTTTTACGGATCACCAGAGGAGGATTGCCTACACTTTGGACAGTACAGTATGGCACAAGAGATTTTTGATATTCCTATGGAAGAAAAGCAAAGTAAATTGATATATTTTAAAAATGGCCAGATATAGAAAGAATAGATAATACCACTCTGAATATTGATAGTCTTACCAGTACATTTAAAAACAGAAAGAAAGGATAGAAATTTTATGTAGATTCACAGATTTAAAGTTTCCTTCCACACCCGTTTCCTAAGTGAGCCAGAAGTCACAGTGGTAGTTTTAATATGTGAACATCACTGGGTGGGGGTCTGCAAAATGTTAAACTTATTTTATACTCTGAGGTTACCAAATAGAGTTCTAATGTTAACAGCATTTTGTGTAAATTATTGTTTCTTGCCTGTGGCTTTCAATCTTTGGAATTCTTTGGAGAACAATTGAAGCGTAATTTGTTCTTGAAAATGTTAGTAACAGGGTTAAGATTCAGAATATATATCTTATATTCAACTGACTATACTGACTGAGAAATGATGGATTATAAACACTTTGTCAATGTAAATAAAAAAATATTTAACCAAAAGCAGTTGTTGTGTTGTACAGTTAAAAACATCACATAATCCCTTCCTCAAGTTGTATTCTATACCCATGTATAAAAAACCCAAGAAATTCAAATTTGCAACACACTTTACATTCCTAAGCATATTCTATTTCAAAAACTTTGTTCAAACTGCATTCTGTGCAATTCCTCCAGTGTTTCTGTATACAGACCAAAAAGGGGGCAAACTGCTCTCTAGAGAGCAATTAGTGATCATTTGCATAGTCTCTACAATTCAAATGTGAAATAAAAGCCATTTGTCCCAACTGATGGTTGAATTCTGCTCTATCATTTCCCAGAGGAAATGATAGCAAAACACAATTTCCAAGAAGAAGAGAAAGACTTACTTTGAACAGCTTCACATTTGAGGATAGTATTTCTAATGTTCTATGCATACCTGCATTTCAGGGAAGTCTGTAGTTTTTAGCACTTTATTAATGACAAATTTCCACTTATATCTGTTTTTAACCTTTCCATTTCCATGTTCTAGGTCAGTATCTTACAAATTTACAGATATTTTGGATGTTCTTCTTCTATGTAACTACCACCCTGCTCACCCCACCAGAGCCATCCTCATGATAATCTCTATTGTTTGACACTAGCTTTAATTTACAGGTAAACTTCTAATTCTGCTGGTTAGTTTTCTATTTTCTCTCTCTCTACTTTCATCTCCTCCCTCATCTCCCAGTCGATCCCTTCCTCCACTGTTGAAACCTGTCTTGACCACATCGGCTTCACTGATCTGCTGGGGGTCTGTGGGACGGCACCTGTCAGGGAGGGGACAGCCAGGACCGAGATGACCTGTGAGGAGTGACAAGCACTGGCCTGTCCACCCTACAGGGCAGCCTGGATCCTGCAGCTGCCTAATAGTGAAATTATTCATAAAAAGGTTTTGTATCTTAAGATTCTAGTTTAAAAAGCATCAATATTAGGCAGTAGGAACACTTTTAAAAGATGAGCAATGAGTCTTACATTTCAGGCAAATGTATAAGATTGTATGTTCTGGTATTTGCATATTTTGTGTTCAAAGAAAAGACTCAACCTAAGTCATGTTATGCAGGTAATAATTTTTATATATTTGCTTGAAATTGAGGTCCAGTATAAACTCAACATTAATGTTGTGTCTGTCTCATGAAGTGACATACTGAATATGTATGTCTCATAAGAAGAGGAACTATTTTTACTATTCCCCAGGAAATTTTCAGTTATAACATCTGATCTGCCATCTACATCTGGTATGTGAGATATCTTTAAAAGGAATCTGTTTTTAAATAGAAAAGTAAACCTTAATACTTATTTACTTCCAATTTACTGCAGAAGATATTAATCCATAGTATTTCATGACTTCATTTTTAGCAATACAACATTTTTAGGTGTGCTGGTTTTGTCTGCAGTATAATTATTTTTCTTCATAGTAGTATGGGGCTATGTTTTTGATTTGCGCTGAAAACAGTGTTGATAACACAGAGGTGTTTTCATTATTGCTGATTAGTGCTTAAGCAGAGCCAAGGCCTTTTCTGCTTCTCACTCCACCCCACCAGCGAGGAGGCTGGGGGTGCACAAGAAGTTGGGAAGGGACACAGCTGGGACAGCTGACTCCAAATGAACAAAGGGATATTCCATACCATATGACATCATGCTCAGCATATAAAGCTGGGGGAAGAAGGAAGGGAGGATGTGCGGAGTGATGGGTTTTGTCTTCTCAAGTATGGGAAGATGGAGTGTGATGGAGCCCTGCTTCCCTGGAGATGGCTGAACACCTGCCTGCTGATGGGGAGTAATCAATGGATTCCTTGCTTTGTTTTGCTTGTGTGTACAGCTTTTGCTTTACCTATTAAACTGGTTTTACCTCAAGGCATGAGTTTTCTCACTCTTATCCTTCTGATTCACTTCCCCATCCCACTGTGGGGGAGTGAGCGAGCGGCTGCGTGATGCTTAGCTGCCAGCTGGGGTTAAACCATAACATATGTAAGTAAGGTATATGTTAGAAAAATAAAACTCAGTGTCAAGAAGCATAGTTTCTAGATTAGTCTGTTTTGATACAAGCAATTTTCAAAACTGAAACTGGCAGTGCTTGTTTGGAAGAAACTTCCACTTTTATTTTAGGTGTCCAGTTCACTGACAATTATATAACCAGTTACTTGACCACAGATGCTTGGTGTTTATATTTCCTGAACAAGATCCAATTAAAAGCTTACCATCTGTCATAAATCTTTGTCTTCATACAGCTTTCAATGCAAGTGACATGCATTAGCATTCAAGCCTTAGCCTGTCTTTCATTCACCATTTCAAGTTATCCAGACATTCCTTTACCAGGAATTTTTCAAAAACTCCAAAAGTCTTTTTACCTGTTTGATTGGTTGGTTGGTTTGGTATTTTTTGCTATAACCAGAGGTTCAAAGTTTATTAGAAAAAGTTGGTTTGGAATATAACTCAGATATTATCAAGCAATATTAATAATCACACTGGCAGTTTTGGGGGTTAACGGGAATTTCGTAGGAAAATACTGATGGGAGAGGATTTTTGGAAAAGTATCATAAATGAAAACTCTTTGTATATGGAAGCATGGAAGATGTTTTGTGAATTATTTTAATACATGTAGAATGTTTAGAGATGCAGAAATGTTTGACATTTATTTTCTATAAATAAATGCTAAAAGTCAAAGTGTTCATGGTTTTTCTACAACATATTTATTTTATGAACTTATTTCTCTGGAGGAAGAACTAGATTCTTTTCATTAAGTCAAGGATATCAAAGACTCTAGTGTTATTCTATGGTGTGTGTAGGACTGGCAGATATCAGAATATCTACAAGATTTCAAAACCCTTCTGGGAAGGCAGCTGGAATATGGCAGCTTCCTCTATGACATCCACGTAGCACCGGATGCCCACTCATAGGAAAAGGACTCATTTTGTAGGTGAGCACAATCTCTCTCTAAGGTATATCTGACTATACTGTCTGGAACGCCATTGAGTGTAATAGTATTATACTGTGATTTCTGCTCAGGTTAGAGATTCATAAATTTTAATATCTAGAGTGAGTAGACACTTCCAGGTATTTTATTCAATGAACTTGAATAAAATGCATGGGTATTTTTCTGTGTTGGCTGCCAAATTGTTATTTTCTTCGTAATCTAACAACTTCTTCCTGTAGATGAAGGAAAGGATTGAATTATTATTTTCTTGGGAAATGGTTTGTTATTTCCTTCCTCCATACTCCCATGTTATTTGCCTTAAAGAAGTGAGGGATAATGCAATAAAAAACAAAGCCATGATTGCAAGAGTATTGATTTGTACAAGTCACCTCTTAAGAATAAAATGTGTTCCTAGAATAGTACTTAATTATTGCAATTTAAATTTGAAAGAAAGAAGACCAACATGAATGAAATGAATCAGAAATACATATCCACTCTGAATCTGAAAATGTGTCCTTTTATTAGTATTATTAAGCATACCAAGACATCTTAGATGTTTCAGAAGGAAATATCCTAATCCAGAGGTATGACTGGTTACAAAGAAGACTTTGAAAGCTCAAAGTCTCAAGTCTACAAAACACAATATTTAGGTTCCTGGATCATGGAGTAGAATCTCAAATCTGTTATTAGCAGTGTTGTTTCTAAAACCACAAAATCAGCATTAGACATTCCAAAGAAGATCCCAAATAGTATCCTGAGAGAAGATGACTGCAGGGAATTTTCTTCTTTACCACGTTGAGGATGGAGCAGTGGCATACCCAGAATAATGCCTCACTGCTCATGAACATTGCTCATGGCACTTTGGTTAGCCTGAGCATCCTCCAATGGTCAGTTCTGCTGGCCTGACAAAAAGTCCCAACTAGGTAAAGGCTCTGGTCCTGAGACTATTATCACATATAAGTGTACTATAAAGAATCATGTCCTATGGCAGAAAGATACAGAGTAGATGACCCAACAAATGTTTCCTGTCTCTAATTTCTTTACCTCTACAATACATATAGTGAGAACTGCATGAAAAGAATTGTTTAGCTGTAACATATCATTGAGAAGAAAAACATGAAAGTACAACCCCCTCAAATACTCTTATTCACTTATGGTCATTCTGACGTGCTGAGAAACCTTGTTGTATATGTACGCACATATATACATACTCCTAAACCCATCTTAGTACCTGATTTCTACAAAAATGCAACAAGACTGAATTTTTCTGAGAGCAATTCACCTGACTGGCATCTGAAGTTCTGGGAATTTTAATTCATCAAAAGTTTAATTCTGCACCTGGCTTAGAAAGTAAAGAGGCAAGCAGACTTTTTAAAGTGTATTTAGCAAAGACTGTTAGTGTAGAAATAGACTAGAAGGTTATTTTTTATGATTAGCTATTCAGCACACCAGGTCTTGCTTCATATTTCCTGAAGGTAGCATGCACAGTGTAACTCCAGGTTTTTTATTAAACTCAAATTATAATTTTATTATTATTCCCATTGTGATCAAATCAAATGGAGTAATTTTTCTCTGTGTCCTTTACTAAATTTGATGGCTAAGGTTTTTTACCTTCCTCAAACCTCAAATATTATTCAAACTGACATACACTTTCTTTCAGTGCTTTGCCTGTAGCAGAAATGTATAGTATTCCCCTGGCCTTGGCAATTTAATTGTCAGAAATCTATTTTTTTAGTCTGCGTTGCTGTAGTTTTATTTCTTCTAAATACAGACCTTTATATGGAGTAATGTATGTAACCTTTTTCGTATGCTGCTAGGATACCCTATTAGTATCATTCATAATAACTATAAATGTTAAGCAACTTTAATTTTCAAGGTAATCTCCAATGCTGTGTGACTTACATGACATACTAAATCACTAATTTATTTCTATACTTTTATTTATTTATTTCTAAAGTGTATCTACTTATGTTTTTAGAAATTTTATATTCAGCTGGAATAAAATTACCCCTGTTCTATATAAACTACACTAAACACAGTGACTAAACTGACATAAATTGTTGAGTTGTATGCAGAAAGCTTCTACATATTTTTTCTCTGATAAAAATGTTTAATATAAAAATGTCTTTATTGTTAAAGAGGAATAATCTTGAAATAGGAATATTTAAGTTGCCTAATTTTTGTTCACATGGTATTCTTCTGTCCAAGTTAAACCTCATTTTTATTTATACTTTTTAGTGAGTAAAATGGAAAGGATGAGCTAGATAAGAGTACAATGTTGAAAGCATAAAAGACAAAAAATTGGTACAATATATTTTCAGTACATAGATTACGGTGGCGTAATGGATCTTTAACCCCCAAATTTGACAAAGAATTGCCTAACTGCAAAAGAGGCAACAACAATTGCCTTTTGGCTCTCCCTTTAATAAACGTCTTCCCAACTGAACAAGTACTGTACCACACCACTGTAAAAATTCGTAGTCTAGAAATGTTTTATTGAATTCTCAGTTTCTGATCCTTCCTCCTCAAAAGTCCATCTACTTCGTTTAGTTGTTTATTTTTATTTAACCATGACCCATAAAAAATGTAAAATATTTGCATATAAATGTGTGTGCATAATATACATAAATTATACTAGGAGCTAAATATTAGGACTGTTCATCTGTATGGCTAACTGTTGAGCTAAGAAGATAGACCCTCATCAACTGAAAGAATCTTATTCAATTATTTTAATGTAAAAAACATTATTGTCATCTGTCACAGTTTGCTTTCATATTTGAGCATATTGATTTTGTCATTACAATTTCCTAATCTGTGTATTTACCTTTGGGTTTTCTTTCTGTTTTTCCCAATTACTTTTTTTTCTGACGAATTTTCTTGCATAATTTCTGTCAACATTTCTTTTCAATTACTACAGAGAGGTAATATCTTCCACTGAATTCTAGTGGAAACTGTAGAGATGTAATTTTTGTTATTGCATGTTTATTTTATAATGAGGAAGAATGTGAAGCTGGAGAGGTCAAAAAATCACACAATACCTTATTAAGGAAAAAACTATAGCAACATTTACATTCTTTCACAAAATCACAGAATCATTAAGGTTGTAAAAGACCTTTAATATCATCAAGTCCAACCATCAACCATCACCCCCAGGTCCTTTTCTGCCAGGTAGCTCTCCAGCCACTCCTTTCCAAGCCTGTAGTGTTGCATGGGGTTGTTGTGACTCAAGTGCAGGACCCTGCACTTGGCCTTCTTAAACCTCATACAATTGACCTCTGCCCATTGATCCAGCCTGTCCAGATCCCTCTGCAGAGCCCTCCTACCCTCCAGCAGATCAACACTCCCACCCAACTCAGTGTCATCTGCAAACTTACTGAGGGAGCACTCGATTCCCTCATCCAGAACATCAATACAGATATTAATCAAGATTGGCCCCAAAACTGATCCCTGGGGAACACTGCTTGTGACTGGCGGACTTCCCGGAACCTCATTCCAGCCTTTCTTGTAGATGGGTGTCACATTGGCAAGCCTCCAGTTGCCTGGGACCTCCCCTGTTAACCAGCACTGCTGATAAATGATGGAGAGTGGCTTGGCAAGCTCCTCCGCCAGCTCTCGCAGTACTCTCAGGTGGATCCCATCAGGCCCCATAGACTTGTGGGTATCCAGGTGGCACAGCAGGTCCTTAACTGCTTCCTCCTGGATTATGGGCGGGTTATTGTTCTCTCCATCCCCATCTTCCAGCTCAGGGGGCTGAATACCCTGCAGATACCTGGACTGGCTATTAAAGACAGAGGCAAAGAAGGCATTAAGTACCTCAACCTTGTCCTCGTCCTTGGAGACAATGTTCCCGCCATATCCAGTAAGGGATGGGGATTCTCCTTGCCTCTCTTTTTGTTGTTAATATATTTGTAGAAGCATTTTTTATTATCCTTTACAACTGTGGCCAGACTGAGCTCTAGCTGGGCTTTTGCCTTTCTAATTTTGTCCCTGCTTGACCTAACAAGATCCTTGTACTCTTCATGAGTTGCCTGCTCCTTCCTCCAAAGGTGATAAACTCTCCTTTCTTTCCTGAGTCCCAGCAAAATCTCCCTGTTCAGCCAGGCCAGTCATCTTCCCTGCCAGCTCTTCTGACAGCACATGGAGACTGCCTGCTCCTGCACCTTTAAGATCTCCTTGAAGACTGTCCAGAGTTCCTGGACCCCTTTTGCCCTTCAGGACTGTCTCCCAAGGGACTCTCTCAACCAGTGACCGGAACAGGCCAAAGTCTGCTCTCCAGAAGTCCATGGTAGCAGTTTTGCTGACCCCTCTCCTTACTTCTCTAAGAATTGAGAATTCTATCATGTCATGGTTGCTAAGCCCAAGACGGCCTCCGACCACCACATCTCCCACCAGTCCTTCTCTCTTTGTAAACAGCAGGTCAAGCTGTACCAGGCACCTCCCTGGTAGGCTCACTCACCAGCTGTGTTAGGATGTTATATTTTCCACACACTCCTTTGTTACAATGCAGATTACATCAAACAACGTCAAGGTACAATCTCCTTTCTAGCTACTATTTTTGAATAGCCTTTTTTTTTAAAAATAAAAGTATAAAGATGTTCTTAATGGTGCACAATCCATATATATAAAACATGTTTTGCAAGAGCCTCTTCATTTCCATCTATTCCTTCTCAAGTGATCTGTAGCCAGTTTGATCATATTTATACAGTCACCATGACTCACCCCATCTGTGTCTTTTCTGTTATACTTAATTTACTTCATCCCCAATTTTTTTCCCCACATTCTTCCTCATTTCTGTTTCCTGTTTTTTTTAACACCTGATAAATAAATTGTGCAATTGTATGCAAAGATTGGTAGTCCAGCAATTCTGCTGAGGATGGTATTGATGAAGAACTAAGTATGGCTATTTGCAATTATTTAAGATTTCTCAAAACATGTGGCAAATACAGGTTCTGGAATTATTCCATTTAAGATGACAATTTCTGCAGTGTAAATTCATCTTCATTACTTTTTCATACCGCAGATGGAGACAACAATATCTGTAGAGAGGCATAGTCTAACAGTTCTCTTTGGAAGAAGACCTTTTATTTAACCTTGTTTTTTTTTTTTCTTTGTTTTTTTTCCCCCTGTCTCTCCCAGACAAATTTTTGCAAAAAGAAAGAAAAAAATGGTAGTAAAAATTGAACTGTAGTGGAAAAAGAAACAAACTCTGGGAATGACCAAAAATGAATACAGCAACAGCTTTCAGTTAAAGGACAAAAATACCAAACACAGAAAACAAGCTCAGTTAAAAGCATGGCTACAAAGAAAGTGTGTTCCTATCCACTGTACAGGTGAAAACTACATAGTTCTAGAGATTAAATAAAAACTAATTTAGATTAAGTCGTAGATTAAATGCAGACACAGGAAAGAAATAAAAGAAGGAAGGATTTTTAAGATAGAGTTCTAAAATTATTTCAGATGAACAAGCTTTCAGTGTTTCATCTCAAATTTCTTTCATTGCATATATTTCTTCTGGTAAAAGTCTAGCACCAGTAATTATTTATTGGATCAATTTGGCCTTTAATGCCATGCCACATCCATCTCATACATACAGATGATCTATATTCTATCTAATCTGAGAACTTAAAGGCTCACAGACTTCTGTAGTAACTTTTAATCAGCCTTTTTTATTCTTAGATTTTAAGGACTTTTTCTCTTACAGTCACAAACACCAAACAAAAGGAAGTTAAAAAAAAAGTTTTCAGGGTCATGTGACATTTTAAGACAAAACCAGATGGCAAAAAACCCACAACCCTCCCTGCTTTTTCCTTGAGACAAATCAAGTGTTAGCAAAGATTGCATTTGAGTACTGATAATTTTCAACCTATGGCCATATCAACATCTGTCGGCACTGGCAAATGGACACATGGGCTGAATCCTTAAATGAAGCTTTATCTACACTGCAGATGTCACTATCTTATACAGTGGGACACATGTAACATCGTTCCAGCTGCCTCAGAGGATTAAACTGAACTGAGCACAGTGTTGCTACCTTGCTAGTCATTATTGGCTCTTCAACATTCAACATTTGATGAAGATGTAGACACAGCAAGTGTGTTAGGCTAATGGGTGTATCTTTACATCTCCTAACAGATGCAATGAAATATTTATTTTCCACCTGAGGCAAAATGAAAGGATGCCGGGAAAGTTCTTCTCCAAAACATAAACTCCAGTGACTTTCTGGCCTACAGTGAATCTCACCATCTGGCCCATATGGACATTCATTTGCATGTGGCACCTCTCTTTCGGCCACACAGTTTTATATCATTGTTATTCCATTTCATTCTGTCAAATTGGTAGAGAGTTCATAGAAAGAAAGGTTTTCTTGTGTGTTTTTCCTATAGCCATCTTAACTTCTAGTAGGTTGGCATTTTTTTATTGGTTTTGAAACATAGCCAATGATGGTCTATATATTGCGATTCTACATGGGTAGTATTTTATACTGCACCTCCTGTGTTTAATGATTACATTTGTTAAGACTGAAAAGTACTTTGTCGTAATTAGCAGCTAGTGTCTCTGCCAGCAATGGGGAGTCCACGTACCAGGAAAATAGAGAAATTAATGAAAAAATAACACAAAAATACCTCTTAGGAAAGAAGAATTAGTTGGACACTACAGTTCTGCAAGTGGGCTGAATTAATTTTCTAATTAGAAGTTGGAAAACATTGCTTAAAGCAAATACTCTTGCAAGTATCATTGCATAATTATGATTAGATTCTTAGAAATACTTACTGAATTTTGTGACACTTGATGACTAATACCTTTGAAAATTCAGTTTATCATTCATCACCAGTGAGATGGAAAAGCATCTGCTGTGACCACAAGATATTGTCATGTACCTAGAAAACCTTGACACCACAGAAGACTATTATTTCCCTAATCTGCACAAGATGTTGGGTGGAATATGTAGGAAAGCAAGGGGATTATTCATGAAGAAATGTAGTTTATAAGTTTTTCTCTGGAAATATGCACATATGAATTAGAAGTTAAACATTGTTTTCATGTCTGAACCAATAATTTGGGTTATTTGTATCAAGGCTAGAGGTACTTACTGATGCAATCACAAACACAATGGCAAAAGTTCCCTTTTTTCACACTTTGACCTCTTCGTGCCATACTGACACTACTGTAGGGACTTCTGACCTTTGCACATATCCCCAATTCTTTAATAATCGTGATGTATTATCTCTTAAAGATAAAAGTAAATAACTAATAAATGTAAAGAAAAAAGTAAATAACTAATTTCCCTTTTACACCTAAATATAAAGAAAATTTTACTGAGATCCACATAGTTTAACACTGTAAACTATGGGTAAATTTCATTCAAAAGAGCATTTAATTACAAGTACTAAAAGTGGATATGACATTTTTTACAACCATTAATAAATTACCTCAAATACTTCACATAAACTTAAACATGCTGAGATTTTGAACCATAATTAGACATATGAATGCAATTTATGACAAGACTACATCACGTTAAAAAGTTTTCATTCCAACCAGAGGTACTCTCTTGTATTCTAAATCCAAAATGTCACTATAAATTAGTTACTGTTGCAACATAAAATAGAAGACTCTAGCTTCAGGTGAACCATTAAATATGCATCTTCCAACTTTAAAAAAGACATTTCAAAATGAAAAATTGTTGGCTCCAACTTTTTCAATTTCTATGTTGTATTAGGTGCCAGAAATGACTTTGAAAATGATAGCCTCTGGGTAAAGCAGAATGTATACAAACTGCTTCATTTTACATCTCAATAGTCTAAGTTGACTGCATTAATCAAGTGGAGGCAGTCATCATATAGTCAAATAGACACCTTCTAGCTGACCTTGCAGATTTTTTTTACTAATAACGGATTTAAGGTTTTCTGAAATTATGTTAATCCTCATTAAGAGTGATGCAGGTCATACTGTACAGCATTGCAAGTCTGCATCCCAGGATTGCAAATTCAGGGAAAAAAATGAAAAACAGCATCTCAAATTAAACACCTCTAGGTTTTACTACGGGCAGAAGACATTCCATTGATATTCTTTGTCTCATCACTTGTAGAATCAGCACACATTTCTAGTTTATTTCTACTGCATCTGAGAAAACAACACTTGTAGTAAAATAAGGAAATATTCACTGTTTTTCTACCTGTCAGAATAAATGAATGGCATGAAATTAAAATTTCAAGAGGCATTCAGTGGCTCACCCATGTATACTTCCATGCTCTTTCCCATTATTGATGAGATGAATAAACAATTTTCCCCTTTCTTGCTTTTTTGCCAAATACATGCTTTAAGTACCTGAGTTCCCTAAATTTTTTTGGACTGACTTGAATTTGTTTTTTTTCCAGGCTTTCTCCTATTCACATATCCATCTTCCATAACTTTGTCATCCACCAAACACTTTAATATGATGGTTTCCTTTTTTTAAAATATTTCTTTCTGTTTAGGTTTCTTTCTTTTTTTCTTCTCTCTGTTATATTTCTCCATTCCTAGTCTGACTTCTTTTGACTTTATAATTCTCTTTTTATACATATTTTACTATTGACTGTTTTTCCTCTTCTTTATACTTGTCTCTATTCTTAACTTTTTTAAATTCCTTTTGTTGCTCTGTCTTCTGCTGCCTTCTTTTTTCTCTATATACCTTTCTTTGTCTCTCTTTTTAGTATTTTTTTTACTTTACTCCAGATGTGATGTTATTATAACAGCAATAGAACATTGACATAGTTTGCTCTATTTCACATAAAATAAAAATACTTTAAAAATGCACTGCTTTCACAAGAAGAATAGTGGGCATATTGGCAATAGGCCACAATTATATTTTATTATTTATTATAGGCCACCAAATTTTGAAATTTTTTGAAAAGTTACTGGTCAAGGAAAAGTATTAGAAAAATCTAAAATACTGTGTGCTTTAGTACATTTTGTATCTCTTCACTGTCATTGCTGCCAGTAAAACTAATTAACAATAAACAATAATCATTATTAAACATAAAAAAAATCATTAACTTCAAAAGTTAATATATATTCATAGTTTATCTATAGAATTTAAGATCTGTCCCAAAAACTTGGAAAACAATTAAAATGTTTAAAGGTGGAAAATAAGCCAGCATTTACTGTCCTTGTCAGTCTGCTTCAGAAATACAGTGACTTACGTTAAGGTCCAGCTATGTGAACAATGATATTTCTTTAAGTTGTCTGTTTTGACAGGTCTTCTGAAAGACTATCTAATCTAACCTCTTTTCCTTATTAGTGTAATGTGATACTTTCATTAGGAAACCAATTTTTAGAAAGATAATCAAAGTTTTGCTTTTTTCTGTAACTTTTATCAGGGGCTTCATTTTTGTTGAATAGAATCAAAGAGGAACCAGTTGAGTAATTTTCATTCCTTTAATTTATTTTTGGGTATCAGTGATGTTCTTTACAAAACCCTAACTCATGTGTAGGTATGTGCCTTCTGTATCTGAAATCCTAGCTCCACTGAGGTCAACTTAACCTCAACAAAGCCAGAATTATACCCATGTACTTTGAAGCACATTACTCATACACCACTGCTGACAACACTTTTGAATGTATGCTTTTCATACATCTGCATGGTTTTCTTGTTATATCCTCTAAGATAAAACTCTAAAACATCATCAGCTCAAGGAAAATAATCTAGTTTGGGTTGAGAAATAAGCCACATTCAAATCTTTACCGGCATTTCTAAATTGTTTTGAAGTTTTCGTTTATAAATTTTCTTTACATTACAGTCAAGTACCAGAGAGTTTATATTTTTTTGCCAATTCGTTGAGTTGCACTCATTGACCTTGTGTGTGTTCTTACTTTATTGCAAATACAAAATAAACCAGGGTATTGTAAAGGGCAATGAAGATAACTGTGTGCTAAAGTGTGCTAAACCACAAGGTTTCATTTCACATTGGCAATAATCAAAGTGTATTAACGCGGCTAGCTAACATCATTCAGAGTGTGTTAATTTATTTTGCCACAGAAAACTCTGTTAGAATTCATGCAGGGTTTTTTTCACATTGAAAATCTTCAAGTCTACCAAGAAAGATTTGTTCTCTTGGATATGAAAAAAAAAATTACAAATCAGAAAAAAATTAGTCAAAGTTCTAATTGAGTATTGAGTCATCTTGTACAACACATTGTACACTCATACTCTACCCTCTTTAATTTATTAATGGATTCATCATTACAGGGGGGAGAGACAAAAAATGTTTATTTTTAATCATATGAATTTTTCTACAGAATAAATGGAAGAAACTCATACATGAAAGTAAACATATGCTTATTGATTGTGAGTTTTAGATCTTGGTTATGGTATGGTAGATTTCTTGGTGCAGTTCTGTATGAATACGTTCAACTTAAATAGTACATAGATACTTCGTATATGTCTAAACTTCTTGTTTAGGAAGATGTCCAAATATTTTGATTTATCCAGGATAGCTTTATTTAGTTCCTTCATGAATACATGAACAGTGCATGAATAATTATCAGAGCTGGGGCTCAACTCAACAGTATTTAATCCAGAAATTCATGTCCTTGTGGAAAGAAATTACCTTATGCAGCACCTAGGGTAATCGCCTTGCCATGGTACATCAAATATGACCTTTCTCCTGTACCCACTCCCAAAGTATATGAGAGGATCCTAAGGATGTATGGCTCCTTCAGGGCACACCATAATTTTCTCTGTTAGTTATGAATTCAGTGGATTTTAGTATGTATTCAAATTCCGAAGTCTTACATTCCCATCTCCAAACTTTTACAGCATTTTGAACTCTATGAAGAGAAACTCACTTCATAAGATCAGGTGAAACACAACAGGCAAGCAAAGAATAGTACTGCTTTCTGTGTGACTGCTAGAGCATGGTCTCTCTTCCCTCACATGGGCACCCATTGTCCTTGTTTGCTCAGCTGCACAACAGGACAGTCCTGCCAGGCTAGTCCTTTCTGAGCAGAGGGAAGGAACGGGAAGTTGATTAACTCGCACCTCAATTAATTTGCTTAAAAATTTAATCTGAAGTACAGAAGCTTTTGACAATAGCTATATTAGCAAAGTCCTCTATTGGAGATACAGTTTGAACTTGGTGACATTTCTTTTTCCTGTTGGTCACTTAATGCTGCCAAACAGCATCAGAAAGATTCATCAGCTATAAATGTACTATTGTATTCCACACATGTGGAAGAGGAATGACAAAGTGAGAAGCTGGGTGAAGAAAGCTTTTTTTTTCAAATAACTAGAATAGCTTACATTTTTATTCTATTGCAAAATGACCTAAAAAAAAGGGGGTTTCACTATCAGAGCTCTCGAATTTACTTTTTAAATATAAAAGAGGGTCTAAGCCTGAAGCAGCTACTTTCAACACAGTTCCTAATGATCTGTAACCTTCTTGTATATCTTTGCCCAGTTTATCCACTTCTGATCCAGGAGCCTAAATACTGTTTTTCATTCTTGAAAATGCTGCCCCTAGGAAGGTTTTCTGCAACTTACAAATAACCTCTGCATAATGAACTACTAAACATGTTCTGCTTCCTTGCATTGCAATATAAGATAGTGATTTAAGAATAAGTGTTCCAAATGTTAGTGCTCTAATTCCTTTAGCAGATAAAAAGCTGTTTTGGACCAGTTAGTTTTGTGTTTGATGCTAGCTGGTTTTATCTGAAACCTTATTAGGGCACTGTGGGAATGCAACAAGGCACTTTCCCATGTACTTAACCAACACCAGTGCCTGAAGTCACAACTGGTTTAGGTTGCCAGGTGTCAGAAGATGTTTTTCTGCATCATCTCAGCCAGTTACTTTCTGGCTTCAGGTCTAGCAATTTTTTACATTAACATCCACATTTCATCATTTCTATTATTATTTAGGGTTTTCACATCCCTCTCCCCAAGTTCAGTGTACAGATGAATGAGTAAACATTTAACTGAGAAAGGAGGAAAGATTTACTGTCCAAAAATACATTGAAAAAATATGGACATATTTTTCCTGAGAGAAAACTACTTCAGAGAAACATAACATAAGTCATTTCTATTAAAAGAGTACTACATTATGCATCCATGCAGTGTACTCAAGGATTAGCCTGGTATCATGAATTTCCTTTAAAAAATGCTAGTGCTCATCTGCAACCACCTTCCACCTTTCAGAAGTAATGATGGACTCTGTTAATAGGTACATTTTAGAGTATTTTGTATAGCATCTTACCTCAGCCATTGCACTTCCTAATGTGGTGTCACAGAGCACATTGTGTCAGGGAGCAGCAAGGGGAGGCTGCACTGCAAGAGAAGAGGAGCCAGGAGTGACCAGGCTGGCAAGTCAGTGACCCCACCAACAAGGGACACCATCCCACAGCAGGTATGCAAGAAGAGCAGAGGTTTTACTGGCAGTGATCAGCGAACAGCTCTGTAATTGCCAGCCATATCCAGGCAGGTCTGAGACCAGGCCAGGAAGCCAAGTCAGCGAGGACAGCTCAGGGACAGCAAGGTGCAGTGCTGGGCAGAGGCACAGCTGCAACAAAGCTCACAGAAGGACCGAGGGCAAGGGCCTGAGCTTAAATGTAGCTCCCAGGCAAAGGGGACAGAGACCCCACAGTTCCTTCTCACAGCTTACTTGTTTTCAAAGCAGCCTGATCCCAGGTTACACAGCTAAGCAAAATCAGAGCTGACCTTGAACGCAGGCAGCCAAGCATCCAGGGAGAGGAGGAAGATGTTACAAAGCCTCTTGGTCCATTCAGGGCCCTGACACAATCTCCTGATTGCACAGTCTGTTTATTGATGTAGATTGTTGTTTTGGAAATATATATAGGTAGTCTTATTATCAGGAAGAGTGCTGGCAGAGCGAGCTTACTGGGGCACAAGCCTTCAAATCAATGAAGACAACATCAGAATTGGTAGCTCATTAGCTACAAAGAGAAAAGAAAAGGAAACGTGTTTTAAGTTCTGATCTGTAGGAAAATTATAAATAGAAAGAAATGAACTTAATAAAACATACAACAAATATTTTAGAGAATTAGATGCTCAAAACATTTTCTGGGTAACCATCCTTCTAAGAGAGGTGATTTCTAAAGAAATTATGATTGCCAAAAGCAAGCAAAATATTTATGTTTCAGTACTGCTTTGTCTCCATCTCTGTCATAATAGAGCCTCCCAAAAGACAAACATGTTCCTCCTGACAGCACCTCAGTGAAATATGTTATTCCATATATTATGACCAAAACACATAAACACAGGAAAACTTACTTGTTCAGTGATGAAAAAGAAATCAGGGGCTGAAGCAGACACAGTCTAGTCCCTCAAGTCTCAGGCACTGTGGGCATTGTAGGACTGCCTGGAGTTAGCAGCACTGACAATTAACTCACCACAATTTTCTCAGAAAATACCATCTTTTATTATAACATTATTACAAATAAAATAGCATAGGGAAATATATATTTTCTTTGTTTCACTAGTTTACCCCTCTTGAATTCCTACATTCCCCATGTAGGGGAAATTAGGCAAGGATTCATCTGATCAGACATATAGAGCTGCAGTAAAGTTAGTTACCTAGATACCTAGACAAAACCAGGCATTTCTCGCCGGTGTTGTTTGCTACAGGCTATTGACCAGGTCCAGAACAGGTCAGGCGATCATGCCCTTACTATACCTATTCCTGTCTATTGTCTTCAAAGAATCTAGCGTGAATATAGATCTCTAAAGTTAACAGGTAAATGCCATGGCCAGTATCTCCATTATTTCTGTTCCTCTCAGAAAACATGTTTGTACAACCATAAAAATTGTGATTAGTTTAAATAGAGCTGTACTTTTAAAGCGGTTCACAAAAATTATCGACCAGATTGTGTGAGGTACTTGGCAAGCTGAGTGCTTAGGTTTTATGAAAATACAGATTCTTTTTAACTGCTGAAGCAAAAGATAATTTCTTTTGAAAATCTGGTCTGTAGTCTATGTGCATATTGATAGAGTAATTTTAACCTTGATGTGCAAACTTAAACAGTGGCAATGATTGGATGAAGTTCTGTATAACTGCTCTCACTATTTTCATAGATTTTAGGGCCAAAGAGGAAAATTTATGGCCTTCCAATTTTTTCTTCATGTATAATGTCAAGAAATTAATCCAATATTTTTTATATTGATCCCATAAATTCCATTTGAGCTATAGCGTATCTTTTAGTTATGCTTTACAATGATCCAGCAGTACCAATGATTCTAATATAGAAGCAAGGCAGATAATACTAGATCATGAATCACAGTGATTTAGGAGCTCGACAAACTCCCATAGAATAGGCAGAATTCAAAAGACTGTTTTATGCCACGGGGATAAGACCCAACTGATTTAAGGGAACCTGCAACAATTTCTTGACTGAATATGAAGAGGGAAAGAATCTTTTATTATTGGTCTAGAGGTTATTAACATTATCAAGATAGAGAGGACACATTTCTCTTACAGGAATGTTACATTTGTGAACAGAATTTGACTGCTGTGCAAACGAGCAAAGCAATGTAGTTTTTCCTCTTTTTATGCAATAGGGGCCCAATCCTCACCCATAAAGTTAATGGCATTTTGCTACTGTGTTCTGGGATATCTAGGGCAGATCTTAATTAAAAATCCATTTAAGCACATATTATATTCCTGGAAATATGAAACCTTATTCAGAGCTCCAGGTTGGAGGAGCTGTCAGAGCGTTACAAAGGTTATTACAACACAAATGCCACCTTCTGTAACATTTTTAGATTTGCAATGAATCTGCTAGTTAAAGCAGCTGCAAAAGGAGAGCAGAGACCCATTAATGAATACAGGGGTCATGCTACCATCCTGCAGGGGCACATGTCAATGATTTAGCAATTACAGTAGAAACAGTAGTTCAGACCAGGTGGATAATTTCTTTGTTAGAGAAACTGATGGAGTCACGTGTGGATGAATTTGGGGCCTGAGAAATCTCAAAATTATTGTAAAGGGAAATGATCCTCAAAATTTTACATTGAACTTTAATGTGAGATACTGCACCTTGCAACTTGTGAAGAATTTTTGCTAAGTGCTATAATGCGAGGCTCCGATATTCACATAACACTGAAATAGTTCAACAGGAAAATATTAGGAGGTTTTAAAATGAATCCTCACTACCTTCACTACATTCTACTTTTACTGTTATGGCCTATACAGATAACAGATATGACAACTTTCATAAAACATATGGTAGGAATATGCAAATATTTAGAGGCATCACCACATTTTTAAAAATTAGTCTTTCCAGTTGGCAACACCACTAGATCCTATTGTACAGGACACGTTGACAGAACTGATCATTATGTCCTACTCCACCACCAATCTCACTTCCAAAGCTACTGTTCACATACTGTTCACATTGGTCCATAATGCAAATCTGTGAATTTTTCACTTTCACAAAATAATCAATATTGTACATTTCCCTGGACATTTTAGAAAGTTCTCTGATTACTTTAACTTCTCCCTCCACCTTGTGGTTACAGCTGAAGGTGTAAAAGTCTTGCATAAGCTAGCTTCAAACTACCATTCTAACCATTATTGCCTCATGTGAATTTTTAAAAAAATAAAACTAACGTAACTTCTATTCTTACTACTTGGACTCAGCTCTTGAATCTATAGATACTTTTCCTACATTATATACAAATAGCAAAACATCTTATATACTCACAAAGCAAATCCTGAGGTGGAAAGGTACAAAAAGAAAAATTGCAGTGAAATTAAATTTGAATATAAATCCTTGAAATAATTGGTGATAACAGGGATATTGTATAACATTCAAGTGAAAGAACTTGGGAAGGCTGAAATTCAGAAGGGTGGGCTTAGGAGAAGCCTGAAGAGTTTAAGAGATGGAAGAGTTGGAGATCCCAAAGCCATCCCAGTTCCTTGTTGCAGTCTCATTTTGCAGACATGTAATGAATACTCATAAAAAATAAAACTTTTAATGTCAGATGTAAGTCTTTTTTTAAACACGCATATTAAAAATTAAACCAAATATTTTTGCAATGATTGTGTTTCCTAGGGTGAAGTTCAGTTCATTTGAGAGATATATAGTTAGGGGTGGGTGGAAAGTAACACCTGTTTTTTCTGAGAAAAAAATTTAGCTCTTGATAATTGCTTTAATTCCCTCTGAAAGAGAAGTAGAGATGTCAGCACCTTTTATCTTAAAAAAAAATCTCTTGTCATTAGTATCGTAGAAGAAAGATATCTATGAGGTGTTTAAGACATTTCAAAATTACTGTTGGGTAATGTCTTACTATTCCTAGTGTGTGTTCTTTTAATTAAATGTCTAAGGTGAAGAGAATACATTTTGATGTAAGAATCTACCTAGATACAGAAGATCCAGGTTTTCACCTCTCATACATTCTATTTAAAGTAGGAAATTTAAGGTATATTTTCTGTATCTCAGCCACAGAGTTAGGCTTTCTCACTCAGTGAATAATTGTCTGCCTCAAGTGACAAAGATCCAAGAAAAAGGTGCTGCTCTGGTTGAGTCATAGTGCATAGCTAATATAAATCTCTTTCAAGCCAGCTCACATTCAGAAAAGGACTAAATATTAAAACAAATTTCCATGCTTGACACTGGTCTTAGATCTACCTTTTCAAAAGGTTGGCTTGGTAACATGTTCATGTATAAAGTGCTTGTCAGCTGTGTCAGTGCTCTGTCACCAAGACAGAGCTGTAGTTCAAAGCTTCCTGTTTTCCAAGAGAAACAGAAATCAAAGACAGCAAAGTCAAATCCAAGGATGTTGAAATAATTCAGAGTTAGAGTAATCTCTAAAAAATACAGTATTGCTTGCCACTGAGAGAAGAGTAAATAAGTGTATCCATGCATAAGCTAAGAGAACAGCTGCTATTACCAGCAAATTAGGATGTTAAAACCCAAAACAATGCAAACATTGATTTAAAGCAAGACTAAAGCAATGGAATGTGGCTCCCAAAGCAGGCTTATGTTCATTAGGTATTCACTTTGCTTTACTTTTCTGCTATTACGGAAATGATATATCAGGTATGAGAAGATAGCTCATATGCCAGCTACATATGAAAAGGGTAAGTTAAGTTCTACAGGGATGTTTGCCAGAAAACAGTAAATGAAGCTGAGTACTGTTGAACCACAGAGATGATAAGAACAAGTGTTGTTTATTGGTTTATTTATCTGATTATAGCTGGCAAGAGAGAATCAATATAGTTAGTCAGGGATAAATTGCAGGCTTGTTACCTGGTATAACTTGAGCAGCTTGTGCAGAGATAATTAGCACAACCTGTCTTAACTAAATTAGTGTTTAAAAGTGAAAGGATACAAACAAATTTTCTCAACAATTGTTATATGTCATGGTAGCACATGAAGAGAAACCTTGATAACTTGAATAGATGTTGCAGTTCTTATTTATTAAAAAAAAATATGTACATGTCTAGTTGTGTGTGTGCATGTGGATATAAAAAAAATTGGAATGCATTACAAACTAAAACAAATGAAAACATGAAATATTTTCTCCATCATTATTTGTGTATATTCAGCCAAAGGAACAAGGTTGTTTTCACAAATTTATTTAAACTTTTTCTTCTTTTTTATTGAAAATCTAAATTTGAAGTTTCTTTCTAGCTAGAAACAGAAATTGTACAATACACAAGAAAAAGGGGCTTCAGTTCATCCACAGACATGAAGAAACACTGTGGACTAATAGCTTACAAGGGGAGACTGGCTGTTACTGTGAAGGAGAATCAGGGTCAAAGCAGACATTTCATGTGCATTTTCATGAAGTAAAATGATCCTTCATGATCAAAAGAATTGTAGTAATACTAGAAAAGGCTCAAAATAGAAGATAATTCATGCAGGGTCTCATGCACAGGAAAAAAGGAGACGTCCTTCATCTTAGCAAACCCCTATGGTTGAAATGACATTATAGATCTTTTCTAATTAAACTTTGGTGGTCCTAAGAGAATTCCCAGAAGAATTGTTGTATAAATATAGTGCAATGCCATATACACAACAACAAAAAGAAATTTTTAACATTACTTCAGGATGATGGAGGTTTATGTTTTTGTTGTCTTGGAATTTTTTTTTGTTTGTTTCAATTTTCAGAAAAAGATATTAAAAAAACCCAGAATAATTTCCTTCCCATCCACACATGCTCAGAATGTAATATCACAAAAGAATCAAGGAGAAGAATCTTGGAAATACATTCACAGAAGTATGGGAGATGTATACAACAGGGAAAAAAAGCTGTCCAGTGGAAAAAAAGAAAAGTTTTAAGCTGGAAAAAGTGTTTCAACTTCTAATAACATAAATAAGAGCTGGTGCTTTGGGTTTATTGGTTCAGGGTTTTTTTCCCCTCCTTGTCTTCTTGAGCTACATAACTTTGACCTGACTTTATTCATCTGCAATTTGCATGAGTTCATTGTTTATTAGCATTCTTCCTGAGAACTAAGCGTCTCCAGAAAATTATTAATCACACTTCTCTAAGAATTCTAAAGAAAATATGACAACTGGTTGGAAAAAATCCCTAAGGGAAAGACTTCCCATGAACCTGGAAAGGTTTTTTAAATGACAATATAAATATTTCTGACATCACATTTGGAAGGATTGTGAATGACATGGAAAAACTGGAACTTAATGTGAGCTGTCTTAATAGGTTGGTTTTTCAAAATATTCCAAAACCTGTCATTTAGGAAGTCTATGTCACAGAACAGTTAAAGACACAGCTCTGTCAAAATGTACCAGTCTATGAGCTTGGTACAGTTTTCACTACAGACGTTGAAAATTTTCAAAAACTATTTAGAGTTCTTGAAATAAAACTGTAATTGGAGATACTTAATAATTAAAAAAATTACATTAACAATGACTGATGTGCAGAAATAAATCAGGCATAATCAAAGGGGAATGTTTCTTCTGCACGTTTTTCTGAAGGATAAACTTCAGTGAGTATTTAGAAGTCATTGAAAAAAACTCATTCAGTTTTATTTCAGGATTACTATAAAATCTCATCTTATTACTCTTTTGTGAATAAAATGAAAGGACTAGACAGAAGAACTTACTTCATAATGAAACTGACAATATCTTGAGGACATCATTTCAGTAAACTCATCTGCTACAAGTGGAAGATTACATTCAAATTCACAAAGAATTGTAATGACTTTTAGTGACAAGCAGCTCATAAAGTTTACATTTTTAATTCAGAGTAAATAACTATTAAATAAAAAATAATGTGTTCTTTATAATATTACATTTTGTTGAAGGTTGCATAAGATAGAGTATATATTGCCAGGTAAAAGCTTTACTACAAACACTTTTTTACATGGATTCAAGAGATTTCTTGAATTAATATAGTTAGGATTAAAAAAACACCACTTTTTAAGTATTGTTGAAATAAATCTGTCTTTAGAATTGTCACTCGACGGTTTTATCTTGCTAGGATTTTTCTCATGTCCTCATTCCTATATTAGGTTTATAATTTCTAAATATTTTGGGCACAAAAAGCTGTAAAGGAAATTTCAATGTTTTTATTACATCTTGACATGACTCTTACTATACGAGAGCAATCAATACCATACCTGTTTTTAAAATAATGGAACTATATTGCCACCCTAGATCTCAAATCTTATATTCTACATGTCTAATAAAATCAAATCTCTTTTGCAGGCTCATTGCTTTTTGATATATATTAAAAAAACCCAACAGTTAGAGTTCTTATCTTAATCATGGCACTTTTCACTGTGTCAGTGTAAGAAACAAAAAATGATCCTAGTTAGTCACCTAGCTATGCTAATTCTGCACTGATGAATAAGGAATGTGATGTCTATTCATAATACCCAGGTTAGTGTCTTCGTTCTTCTGTTTCATCTAACTGAGAATAACAGCAAATGACATAATTTTGTGGAATTTGTTTAATGAGGCTGCTTTTTAAATGACCTATTAATGTAAAGATTATAATGTGAACTCTGGCCCTATATCATGCTTTCTATTTAAAATTATGCTTAGAGGCTGACCCATGACAATGTGAGACTTGAATGCCATATGGAAAAGAGTGTTTAAATAACTTTAAAATGTTACTGTGAGCACTACTGCTGTTTTTTTATGGAACCTATGAAGGAAGAAGGCAAGGAAAATATTCCTTTGAAAGTCTTGGCATGAGTATGGAAGGTATGTAAGGAGGATGATCCTCTGTGATACAGAAATACTGAACAATATGCTATATTGAAAAATACTTATTCAAGATAGGTATCTCTGAAGCAACCACCTACTTGTTTTTTCTTAGATAGTGCTAGGGAGATACAGTGATACCTACATATAAAACACAAATCTGCTGTCATTAAAATCAGTGACTAGAAAAAATTTCAATGGGAAAAAGATAGTAAATAGCTGCATAAAAAATTAGAAAATCTAAGTGATAATATAATCATAGTCAGTTGTCTGCTTTTATTATCACTTCTGGGAGAATGTAAGGGACAGACATTACTCACCATTACAGATATGTGAAGCATAGATCTGTAAAAACCAACATGAACAGAAGCACCAGGTTTTTGTCAAACGCAAAGTTCCTTTTCTACCCAAAGGAAGAACCCTATAATATATTCTCCTGGTTAAAACAAACAAATAAACAGGATGCATCCAGATTTCCGTTCTCTCTGAGTGCAATTTCATCTGGAAGAAAAATGTGACAGCAAAAGGCAGAGTCTGATAAAAAAATACAGTGTTGTATTAAATATCAATGGCAGGAAGCACTCCATCTTAAATGGATGAGTACATAGGTAAGAATGGCTACTACTATTCAACAATGTCTTTTCTAGGGATGGCCATATTTTATTTTCAGCTTACCACTTGCAGAAACCCTTTCTTATTCCAAGGTGAATTTTTTTTTCAAAGCTCCAGAAACTTCTGACATCAGTCCACCTTAATAAAATCTATTTTTATAGTCTGAAATTAGTGAAGGGAAGAATAGTCCCTAGGTGACAAAATATTTCTCATTTGATACTATTATCCTTGTTTCCAACTTCAGAATGTGAAATGGAATGAATATCACTAGATTAAAAAAAATATATTTTTAGTCTTCTCTCCTTAGGGCTGATCTTTACAGTATGTACAGTATGTTTTCTGCAATTAATATTTAAACTGAAGTTAATGTCCCTTTAAAGAATCAGATACAGGCTGTTGGCAGCAGGCAGGAATTATGAGAGTGCAGGACATTTATTCAGTGTGAAAGTACTGAAAAAAAGTAAAAGCATGAAATACAGGGATTATCTCCTTCCCTCCCAAAACACTAAGCACATAAAAAGTGTCAAGCAGCAACATCTACCGATTTACAGCAGAGGAAATGTTACATACTTACCTGCTCAAGAGTCAAAGATGGAAAAAGCAATTGGATTCTCAGCAATGGGATGCTGGAAAATATGATAATTTCAGCACCTGAAATACTTGCAAATAATAAAATGACATACTGATACCCTAAACTCTTACTGCAATGGAGAGAAAAATTAAGTCTACAGTCTAAATCAGCTACAGATAATGACGACAAGATAGCTTCAGTAAAAATACTGTTTACTTTATAAATAACAGCTTCTGCATGTCACATTAGTACACAAAAAGGAAAGAAACTTTGTGCAGAAATGGATTTGTTCAGTTAATTTTATCCCTTGCAGCTATTACATTGTGCTTATCAGGGGAGAGGTCATTAGTGTTTTTTTTCTTTTTTATGATTGCCTGGTAAATACTATCCTGTGGCAACTGCAATGTGAGCTATAAAAGACATTAGCCATGCCTTTAGAAATTTACAGGCTGAATGGACAAAAAGCAAGGGATCAATAAGAAATCCAGAAAATGTCACTAATTGGTGTTTTGGTTTTAATAGGATTGTGACAGCTTTCCTTAGAATAATTTAGCAATTATATGCCTCCAGAAAAAGAAAATATTCAGGAGGATTAACAGTGAAGAACATTCGGAGTTCCCTTGCTTTGCATTGTTTCAGTTCATGTGACAGGTACAGTGGAGCTGGAGGTAGTGGAGTGGAGCTGGAGGTTGTTGTGAGGTCCTGCCCTACAGATCTAAAAAAACCTTTCAGAATTATAGAGCAGTACGGGGAAGATACAGGGTTTATATGGAGAAGGAAATAAAAAGGCTGTATCGGTATTGTTAAACAAAACAGGGACAAAGAGTCATTTGGAAAGATGACAAGAACCTTTGAGACAGAGTCATAATAAAAAATGAGGCAGTCTGAAAAAACTTCTGCAGACATGTAACAATGTATAAATTTTTTCAGGATCAAGCAAATATGAATTTTCATTTCTTATCTCCTACTTTGTTTTCTTTTTATTAATGTTAAATAATGTCATAGAAAAATCTTATGCAATTGACATTATTTTGTAAATTTTAAATTTAATTCTCTCCTGCCTTTAATACTAAAGGCCTTTAAAACATTTATGTGAATGATTGTTGAACTGTATCTTATTTAGAAACCATTGTGAGTATTTGTGATCAATGAAGTCTGGGTTGCTTTTTTTGCATACATGGTCACATACTTCACATATGTGTCCTCATTGTAAAGCTCATAGAATGAAATTTCTTTTGTACACTTGGGTATATTTTCAGATTTCTGTTCCTGTGAACTTTCTTGAATTTGCCTATTCAAACATACGTTTAAACACTTAGTTAAAGAAAGATTATGGAACATATTTCCTTGTAAGTATATCATCAAGGAAAACATCAAAATTTTAAATACTGACATTTATACTGAAGATCTCAAACTAAACAAAATTGTTTGAGGGTTCATTTCTCATTATATTTTTACCTTGTGCATTTATTAAAAAGCCTGATACCATTTTTCAAATAAAGGAGTGTAACTGAGCACTCATTTCAGCAGTTGTTAAGGAAGAATTTCTAGGCTAATCTATAAATAGATCAATGTTTACAAAAGCCACTGACACCTACATTAGTAAATAGTGTGCTGCAACAGAAGTGGGTCTGAAGAACAAAAAATTCGGTGTCAAGCAGCTGACAACCTAAACACATTTCAGCAGCATTTGCTTCCAATCAGCTCTAGTCTTGTTCTACAGATGCAGCACTTGCTCCTGGCTGGAGCACCGTAGGTGCACTCCTGGAGTGCATCTTGGAGTTTAAATTAATCTGAAAAGAATGCAGTCTGTGTGCTCCAAAACAACTTTATGATGCATATCAAAGTATTATTACCGAAGCTGATGGAAGATTTGCTTCCAAAACATACATGATTTAAACTAAAGCTAATAAAATTCCTCACCACATGTCTTCTAGAATAAACAATGGATGAGTTTTCATAATAAATCCTGTAAACTGTACTCTGTATTGTGTTCTACACAGAAGACGCATCTTTATAATAGTAAGAAGAAATATTTTGACTTATTTTAATGGTAATTAATCAGAAACAAACCAAAAAGAAATCACAATGCACATGCGAAAGCAAAGAGAATTTTGAATGCAATCTGTACTTCAGCATCACACTTTCCTCACATACTTGGTTGCTCAGAGTCTGTAAGTGCAAACCAGAATTTTTTAACAAATGCAAACAATATTTTCCTTAACAATGTCATCAAAAGCAACAAAGTCTTTTATCCACAAAAAAATAAGAAAACAAATGAACTTGAAGTAGACACCCAGTACAGAAAATTGAAGCTCAGGTGCTTCAAGTTTAAAAAAGTTATAAGCAACAGGAAATAAGGTCATATAACAAAACATCAGAATACTTCAATTGTTATTGCTTACTAGCACAGATGTTATTTTGCATTTTCATTTAAAGAAAAGAAGCAGAATTTCATGTACGTATTTAAAGTTTCTGACTCAGTGCATGTACATGTGCAGCTATTGCTGTCAAGAAAGGATCTAGACATGATGGAGAAGCGTAGAAAGCTGCACACATTATATACTATTCCTTCTCATATGGCGCAAAATGTGCACTGCAGCACACAAGCCAAGGCAGGTTCCTTTCCTGTTCTGTCTCTGTAAATCCATGCTTGTTTTTGAAGTGGCAGTATCATGTGTACAAGACCTTCTAATGTCAACATTATCATAAATCCTACTAAAATACAAATAAACATAGCCAAAGAAAAACAAACTGAAAAACCCCTTACCATGCTTTGATATATTTTTAGAGGCAAAAATGTTTTCCACAGCCTTGCTACTCTTAAAGTAGTGATTATACCCGAAACTCACTCTCATCATTGCTCTGTGTTCTCCAGTTGAAACAGAATGGCTTGCATGTCCTTCTGCTCCAATGATTTGCATTTCTGACAAATAAAATTTGCTTTTCATGATTTTAATATTTAGGAAAGTGAAGGTCTAACACCACTATAAAGAGCCAGATAGGCGGGCTTTTATTGTGCCAAGTGTTCACACAGCTCTCTCAGTGTATCTCAGTCCTCACATACAAATTTTGCAGGTCTTGGCTTATCAGGCAGAAGCTGCCAATAATGTTGAGTTATGCCAAACTGCAAAGCCTAAATGAACACACAATTTTTGTTTTTAATTATTACCGTGTGTTTCAGTTTTTGATGAAGATTGATATTTAGACATATCTGTGGCATTAATTTGTGACTCTAATTATGATGGTATCTTGTCACATTACAATTGCTGATCATTTTATGTTAGAAACAAATATAGATAAAGGCAACACCAGATCTTTTATTTTTAATTTCTAAAATAAATCAAATGTTGAATCAGAAACAGTGGTCCTGATACTTGAAAACACCAATTAAATTCATGCAGAACAAAGCAGAATATAAAAATATAAAAGTTCTTTCTGAACTTCTTTAAAATTTGAAACACCAAAGGTTTCCAAAACATTTTTATTTTTAAATATGTATATATTTTTCATTGAAAATTACATTTCACTTTAATATTATATGAAAATTACAGTTTCAGCTTTGACTAGCAGTAGAAAGTTCAAAACTACGGGCTGTAAGAATAGCTTTATAGTATTTCCAGGCAAATGAAAAGCTAACAGCACAAATCTTTGCAGAACACTGCTTTTCTTGTAATTTTACAGCCCAATTTTCCTGAGTCAGGAAGTTCAAATACATCAGAAGAACATCCAAAGTTCTGAGTTTTCATTTGAAACCAGCTATCCCCTTCCTTGCAAGGCTTTGAAGGTTTGCCTACATATAACAGCCACAATTTTACTAAGTCTTCGTCTTACTTCATCTCATGCATAAATGGCTATACTGAGTGTCATTAACTGCAAGAAAAACAAACCGCCAGTATAAAAGCAGTGATTTTCCAGACAATGTGTACTTACTATAAGCTGAGTCTGGTAAGGTGTATTGTGGGTCTGGTGTGTCAGTCTGTCGAATTATCAATGCTACATTCAGAAACATTGGATAGAACAGATTTTAGAGAAATTTAGTGTGTTGAGATAAAACAGCCGAGGTGGCACTATATTATTAAAACTTAATTACAATATTGTTAAAATAGACTCTTATATCCTTTTTCCCTGAAGGACTCTTTCTGGAAATTTCAAAATGAAACTGTATAGCTTTCGGTCTTCTACTGGCTGATATGTTTTCAACATCATTTGTTCCTGAACACGACAGTTTTCTTCCTGACCTTGGCCCACCTTAACACCAGCATTGACGGAATGTGATAGATGTAGAAAACCAATATATGTTTGGGAAGACATGCAAAAAAGCAAGTTTTAATGCTTACATTTAGGCAATCACTGATTTTATTTAATTTTTTTCCTATGAATCCATTATATGAAAGTTCCTTCGTTTCTAAACCAGTCACTACTAAACATAAATATTTCAAGGAAATGAGTCCCTGGGGTAATGGAGATAAGCATTTATTTGATCCACTAATACCTAGGAGATAAACTTCCTTCCAAGTTTTGAAAGTATATTTAATATTTTAAAAGGAGCTTTTTGCTAATGTTTTAAAATGAAAAGACTAATTATAAACAATTTTTTTTATTAATATGAACAATTTTTGTCGTAGACTGAGAGAGCTCAAGCTAAGAAACCAGAATTTTGCAATACAAATGACCAAGCCACCTAGATATTTGCTGTTGTTGCTGTTGCTGGTTTTGTCCAACAACATTTTCATTAACATCAAACAAACATGAGGAGACATTAGGACTGTCCATTTAAGTCATCTGGGTATTAGATTTCAGGATCTATGTATCTTCAGGGGTCTAAAGTAATAAATACTTATCATCTGTTTTGTTGCTACTTAAGAAGGAAAAAAAAAAGTAACACCTGTTTAAAGTTTAAAAATGTTATTAGGAACAACTCATATGCATTACTTTGAATTTTACCAAATAAGATCAAGTTAAGAAACACAAATATTCAAGTGTTTGGCTGAATAGCTCATAAACGACATAAAATTAGACTTCTAAGATCTGTTCCTATTCACAACATGTCATTGCCTCCTCTAAAACTGCAACCTTTTTTCTAAAGATACCCCTAATAATACCCTCTTCTAAATTAAAAGGTATTAAATAGTAAAATGGAATTATAACTTAATTTGCATTAATTTTGTAAATTGTGTAAACCTCCAGTATTTATATAAAATAAGGATTTTAAGTGGAACAAATTCTGATTTAGGAGAAATAATGTTAGCATATTCTGAATATTACTAGTAATGAGGAAGTGATTGCAAACAACTCTTTCTTTAATTTAAACAGTATCAGACCTGTTTTCAATGTTTAGTATGATAATTAATAAAATAGTAAAATGCTTATACCTCCATGGGAGTTCTTATATTTTGATTTCCCATATAAAATAGTTGCTATCATTTAGCTGAATCTAGTAAAAAAACATGTACTCATTTAAATAATCTGGACTTCTAAGTTTATTTTTAATTTAAGAACAAATTGTGTAACAAACATCCAGCAGCTATTCCCAGTTGAATATTTACTGTTATGATTTCAGCTAGTAAGATAATTGTCGTAATTGCAACATCTCTGATATCTGAGCTCTGGTCTTTGATCTCTGACAGTGGCATGTAAAAGCTACTCTAAGAGCAACATAATAACTGCACAGAAAATAACTTAAAAATTAAAATATCAATCAAATTAATATTTAATGTTGAAAAAATCCTACAGTTTTTTAATATTGGAATTTTATAATTATTTGTAACCTAAAAATTTGAATTTAGTATTATGTTAAAAAATGGAAATGCTTTAAGATATGGAAATGCATAGGTTAACAGCCACCTGAACTTAATGCACTGACATCTCTACAAAGCTCTCTACACAGTCTGACACCATTGGGAATGCTTCCTTTCCTCAGAAAATTTACATTTCTGACACTTATTCAATCATCGTCCTTATCAACTCAAAGTAGAGTATGTGACAGAATCACAGAATCACAGAATCACTA
>NW_010555329.1:38978-71919 GCF_000687285.1 Phaethon lepturus | reverse complement strand
AAACTTCCTGAGGAAGCACTCGATTCCCTCAATCTGGAGTTTTATTCCAAACAAACTTTCTGATAACATAATCTACTTGCTAATGATCACAGCCGAAATGGTAAATAAATTATCTGGAAAATGTAAAAAGCCACTGGAAAACAATTTGTCTTAAAAAGGGATATCCTTCTGGGTGATGAGAGAAACAAAAAGAAGTGCCAAGTGGCTGAGGAAAGTTTCACCTGTACAACATTTTAAAGTTTTAAATTTAAATGTACATATACATCAAAAATAACCAAAGTTTTTAATTCTATGTGTACAATATTATTTCCTAGATGTACCATGCTTTAAAATCAACTGATTCCATATTTCTGAGAAAACCTTGATTCAATACAGATTAAAAAAACCCCAAACCAATTCTGAGTCAGCCACATAAAGGCTTAAAAGTAAAAGAAAAATAAAAACCAACACCCCAAGCCTGAAGGTGTTTTTATTGATATGTCTTCTTTTTTCCCCTCCTTCTGTGAATGACTGCTGATGGCTATATAAGAAGAACTTTGTAAAGCAGGAGAAATTATCTATTTGTAGTCATCAATAAACTTTAAACTACATCCAAAATTTATCTGCAAACGTTCTTGTGTTACAGACAAAAAAAAAAAAAGAAATTAGTAGACAGCTGGAGATGTGGATTTCCATATCTGCTGAGTTGTTGGGGTAGATGGCTGTTAAAGTTAAATGATGATAACTTTATTACCATATTGACATTAAAAAAATTGAGAGAAAAAAATGGGATGCAAATTCCTAAGGAACTTTTTGAATTAAAAAGCTATTATAGCTGCATGTGTTTCTTAGGAGTGACTTCAACTTCTTGTACTTAATAATTCTGAATGAAATTAATCTAATGTCTTTATTATATGTCAGAGAGAGTTGTCCAGACTCCCTTTGGAGTCAAGGGCATGATTCTTATCATCCCAGAGTAAATATTTAACTTAGGTCTAAGGAAGATCACCCTAAGCATCCTTTTGATCTCTACTGGTTAGAAGTTGTACACATCTAAGGTGAATGAGAGGAATTCCACCAAATTTATCAGTATCATCCGAGGTGTATCATGGTAAAGCTTATTTCTTATATATAAACCAGATTTGATTACTTGCCAAGATATCTCAAAGGATCACTTTCTGTGGGAAAAGGTAGGATTTCTTTTTAAGTGAAACATTGAAAAATAATACAAAGCTTTAAGGAATCTGTTGGTTTCTATGCTGTCAAGAAGTTTATATTATTATAAATGCTAGTCAGAATATTGGTATCAGAGAATCTTGATCATTAAAAATTGACACCACTAAACATTACCTGTACTATGGAATTTTCAGTATTGTTCCCTGTGCACAGGTTGGGTATTGGTGGAAATATATGCAAAATCATGTTCAAATGTCTAATTTATGGGCAATACCTATCGCATTGTCACAGATACATGTTGGCATGTCATATAATATACAATTAGACAAGCTTCCTGACGTAAATATTTTATTTTATCTTTTTACAAGGGCAAGGTCAGACAATGAGAAGAAGTATAAAAACTTGAGAAAACAACTGGTAAGCAAGGTTTAACAAGGATAGTGGGTGAAGAGATTAAAGAAGACAATGAACCACTTATAAAAGAATGTTTTTGCTAAGAGATATTACAGTAAAGGGGATATTTAGGTTAAGAAGTAAATGACAATAAGAGGAAACTATACCAGGTTGTTACCATTTGGTTTTTTTCAGCATAAAAGGTCAATATAGCTAGTTCCTTCTTTACAAATAGCAAAACCGTTTTGAATTTGCATTGATAAAGTTGAAAATTTTGAGTGTGAATACATTAGTTTTTTTAACAGGCACAATTTTCCTAGTCATAAAGTCCTCTAAGATTGAATATAAAGAAGGAAACTGATATGAAAGTGAGATAATACCATCATAAACACGGGAGAAACCAGTTATAGATTCCGTGTCACAGAATTAGAATTCACTCCCAGTTTGAATCAAGCATTATCAAGTGTCTTGTTGCAGGTCAGTATGTAGACCTCAGGAAATCACTTGCAAAATACTATTGAGAAAAGCTCTGTTTAATTATACTTACTTGCTTTTAAAAAAGATCAGCATTAAAAGGGGGTCTCAAGGGAGTCCTCTAGCTCTGCTGCTGCCCACTGTATTATTTCTCACATGATCTTTATGACAGCTCTTACAGCAAATACCTCACATGAGGAACCTTTATGAAAGGTTCTGGCACTGAGTACCTTTGGAGAAAAGAGTGCTTAGGGCCTCTGAGAAAAATCTTACCACTTGGAAATAAACCCTTTGGCACAAGAACAGACCTCTTTCCCAGGCTAACAGCACTCTAGGGGTCTTTTTCACCCCTTTACGTTCCATAGTTAAAATCTCCGTGGAGGATTTATGCAAATTAAATTTTGTGAGTTAGTACTTTCTATTTTTCAAAAAGTAGTAGCAAAAGCCTCTCTGGATATTTTGGCTTTAGGATTAAAAATTTGAAATAAGATTTGTTACCAAGTAAAGTCAAGTAAGACTGAATATATCTACTTCTACTCACAGGCCAGCATGAATTTCATGATGATTTTGGCACTGCTGAATATAGTACCTTGCCATCACATTACATTTTGGAGTTGTCATTGTTTTGTATGAAGAAACAAAAAAATAAGTCAAAAGTTATCAAATATATGTTTTGGAAGACGTGATATTCAAACTACTGATTTAAGAATGCAGATTGTTTTGTTTTCTTTGCATGTTCTGATAATGATGCATAGATAGCGTAATGTAAAATTCACATTACATTTTGTGAGCTCTTCTTTTGCTTTGAACCAAATTGGTAAGTGGTCATTTCTCATAGCTCTGTGATTTTAGGAACTCTTTTTTTGAGATAGAGATTTTTAAAGCATATTTGAAATTACTTTTGTCTAACAAGAATCACAATTTCTTGAAAACTGCAGATACTTCCAGAAACCTTCTTCAGGTTGTTTTGGACAAACAGTGCGTCACAGGTAGAATTCTGAGCTGCAGCAGATCACAGGAATGAAAGAAATACCTGAAAGATGAGGCCACTAATCTCTGTGCTCCTACTCTTTGTTGCTTACCGTGTATTAAAGAGCTTTTGGCCCTTTGCATGTTGGGAGGATACTTGGGACTGTAATGTTTTGTTCGTGGGCTTTTTCAGCTAAATCTAAGCAAGAGAAATTGCATCTAATTTGATTTATCTGATTGAGCCAGCAACAGAGGATGGGAATGTTCACTATAATAATGAAAATTTTAAAACAATGTTCATTTTCAACTAGCTTTTTGTTAATTCTCAGAATTATTTTATTTATTCCTTAATAGTCCACCACTTTTGAAATACTTTGCAACAGAGCTGGAAGAACAAACCTGTTAGTGGTTAGCTGAAGATAGAGGATAATTTAATTTTCAGTAAACAGATACAGAAACAAATATTTTAACAATGGAAAAGTAACAATGTGATTATTCAAAAAACATTTCAGCTGACCCACTCCCCAGAAATACTTAGTGTCATTTGGGCTTTCCTCTTTTGAATGTTTTTTCTTGTTAAGTTTTTTTTTGTCTTGTTTGTTTTATTTTCTTTTTTTTTTGTTTTTGGATTTTCTGTGCTTTTTTTTTAATGTAGAAATTATTTCATTTAAACAATTTCAAAATTTTATTTTTTGCACTTTCCAACTTTTTCCTTTATTTTCTTTTCAACTAAAGCTATTGGGCAAATTTGATCTAAACTGTACCCAAACTATATTTTCAAAAATTTTCTATATGTTTAAATAATTCCATCCACTGACATTGTTTGTTTTGGTGGAATCTTTAAGAAGAATCTTTATGCTGTCCTGAAATTTTTTAATCTTCTTCATTCGTTGCTCAATCTATAACTCAGAGATCAAGTTATATATTTATTATTATAGCATAATGAATGACAGAAGTAAAGTTGATCCAAATCCCCTTGTGTTGTTAGATGAATAAAACAGAGGAAACACTCTTTAAATAGAATTGAGGAAAAGCACAGTCACTGATGAAGCACAGACCTGTCTTCCATCTCTTCCCAGGTCTCTTTCTGCATTCAGGGAAAGGTGGGGAATGAACACTAGGTCCAAACTGAGTTCCAATAGGACAGCCATTATCCATCTATTTTAAAAAATGAACTAAGTTCAACTATCCTACTAGCCTCATAATACTAATACTGATGTTTTATGAGATGGAAAGTGGTGCTGCTGTTGGCAAGATCTACAGAGGACTGAATTATTAGAATTACCAGAGAAATGATAGTTTTCTTTCTTTTTAAGATATTGGCTAAAGAAGAAAAGCCTGATGTAATCCTTAGTCGGATTTCAGTGCAGTATCTGGTATATAATTTTGCTTGATTTAGTTCTTCTTTCACAGTCTGTGAAATGTAGCTGCAGATGCAATAGAGCAGAAACCTAAACTCTCTCTGAATATGAAATTTCCAGTGAAATCTGTGAAAATGTTATGTAAGGAAAGCTTTTTATATAGATTGAATATGCCTGATTCTGAAGACTATGCATACTTTTTCTATTTTACACTCAAATATTAAGCTCTGTGTAACATGCACTAGAAACTTATCCTTGCTAATGAATGGCTTTTTTATGTCCAGTAAACTTGGCATAATGTCTGTTCTAAAAATTTCTTCCTTTCATCCTTTTTTCCTGAAACTGTAGCATAACCCTTGTTCAAAATTAATAATGTTTTGCATGTCACTTTACTCTCTTCTCTTTTTGACAAGGAAGCCCCTTCTATTGTCCTATTATTCAGGTTTGTATCGCAGATTGTTATTATCATCATTATTAATAAATGCAGCCTCCTGACAGCAGGGGTTAAATTACTCTGCTGAAAACTGTGTTGAATACAAAGTGGAGTTTAGAATTAACAGAAAGTTGTCATCCTGAAATGACACTAGTGTACTGTCTGTTGAAATATTTTAATAGAAGAAATTGAATAATTTCGTTAAACAAGACAGCAGTGGTATCGATGTGTGCTGCAGTTTGTCTTACCATAGGTTTTGATTTTGTCTGTACAAGCCTTGGGTTTTCAAAAATGAAAGCGTAAATAGCTTCTCATATTGTCTGTATAATGCTGATTTAGTGTTAAATGGCACTTTGCTGATCTAACATGGAGAAAGTGAGTAGGAAAAATATGTGCACTTATTCAAGGAAAGTAATGTCCATATTTCTATCAGGATATTCATACATTCAGTCATCATTATAACCTAGACTATTACTCTACTTTGTATGAACCACTTAGTAAGTCTAAAGAAAATCTGCTTTGCATTCATGTTCTACTTGTTTTATTTTACATTCATAACAAACAAATATGAAAGAATCATTTAAATTCATGTCTAATCCATTCTTCAGATATGTTTCAAAGTGTCTAATTTCCTTTTTTATTGCCCTGAATTTTCTTTTGTTCTGCTTAATCATTGTAAGAAAAGTATCTATTTTAATAATCATAAAAAAAAAATTTCAACTACATTTTATAGTATTCTGCTTGCTGCTTTGAGATAATTTCTTTAACATTAATGGTATATTTTCTTCCATGTATTATGCTTCCCTTGTGTATCGTCTTGGGATAAACTTGTCTCCAGCTTACTGAAAAATGTGTTAGGGGACTTCGACATAGTTTCATATAAATGACGTATATAAAATTTGCACAATTGGTATCAGCTCAATTTCTTTATTTAGGTTGAGGAAATAAGTGATCATAGAAAGGGAAAATAGTTCAATTTGTCTACATTCTGTTCCAACTTAATTAAGTTTCAACATCTGAATAAGAGAAGAATTCTGGGGAATATATTAACAATTGCACATAGCAAAAAAACGGAAAATCTTGCCTGTAAAAACAGAGAATAATAATCAGGAAATGTTCTATACCTTATAAATCTAGAGATACCTTTCTATCTACTTGGTTTTAAAGTGTTACAGGCTGTGAGTGTTCTAAATGATTTGTACAAGAATACACATGCAACTGAAATTAAGTATCATCTAAACTGGGATTGCACTGTATCACAATTTAAATTACTGCAAGTACATGTCATTCAAATTTACCATAGAAAACTGTTTTAGCTAATTAAAATAAAAAGAAAACAAAGACTGAACTGAGTCAGTCTTCAAAGAAACTCATAAGTCAAAATTAAAGTATATATCATTACAAATTCTGAAATATATTACTCTGGGTCAGTGAAAGAATTTTTAAAAATAAAGTATTTAATCTGAGTGTCAAAGTAGGAGGTTCCCAAATGAAAATTCAGAACATTTTCAGCTACAGATGCTTCAAGGCTATATGTCTAATATTCTATCTAATAAATAACATGATTATTTTGAAAAGTACTGCTAAGTTACAAATATATAGACCTACATCTAATAGTCCACCTGAAGGACAATGCAGTACTACCTAAAGTATAGTGGATTTTGTACAAAATAAATTCTCTACTAGGCTGGGGTTTTTTTTGTTTGTAAAGAAACACTACTCAACAGAAGTTCTAAATTTTTTTAGAGTATTTTCTTTCTTCATCTTTTCTTAAATAATTTAGACAACTTCTTGTGTATCCCTGGATATATTCTGCACTGCCTTGTCAACAGACTGTGGTCCTTCATGGAAAACCCTGCCTCAGTCAGGTATATTGTGGATGAAGGGAGGGATTCAATAATTTTTTTTTTCTTTTCACCCCTTCCACTAAGCTACCTGGCCTCAAAGTACAACCAGATGCCCTGTATATATATTTGTTTCCTCCCGAACTGACCCTGTCACTGCAGTCGCTTCCTGCATATCTCCGGCCTCGGACACTCCTCTTCTGTAAAGGATTCATTCACCTATTTCCGTCCTTGTGAAAGTTCTTGGTATGTCAGTAGGGATGACAGAACAGAGATGGGAACATCCCATGGTTGCATTATGTGTGGGCTTTGAAGGAGCTGGAAATTCAAGACATTGGGCTTTTAAAGGCACCTGTGCCACATCTGGGAGGAGGAACAGTGATCTCTTCTCAAAAAAACCAGCGCTAGATGTAGAACAAGCATAGCATATGGGTATTTTTGAACAGTTTGAACAGCAACTACCTATAATTGCCTACCTATATTTAGGAACTTATAGATATATACACATGTATGCACATATTTAATACTCCATCTTTCCTGTTGGCTACTTTGGTTTGCTCTGCCTTTTGCCTGACAATCTCTGTAGCACATTCTGCTTTCAGTCTCACTTGAACTACTTTTCATTTGCTGAGCACACTTTATCCTCCTTAAATCCTTTCTTCTTTAGGCTCCTCTTCTCAGACCATCCTTCCTGCTTTCAGATTTAAAGCCCGCATCAGCTTTCTCTTGAAATGCTATGCTGATATTTGTCTCCTGTTAAATTGCACATGAATTTTGTTGTAGATTTGCAGAATTACAATATGTAAAGCACTTTTGTGCTCTGTTCAGTCTGCTTGAATCTAATGGGATATGATACGCTATTTTCCAAACTTAGTGCACACAGGAATCCTGATATTAACCTCCAACCACCTTGTATTCTACAACTTAAAAGACATAGAATATAACTTTAAGGCACTGTGCATAATGAGTGTGAAGAACCAATCTACATGGCTGGTAGCTTTAGAGATGCTATACCCGAGACATGTGTGATGTTGCTGGAATCAATGAAATTTTACAAAGTTGCTCCCGATACATCTTTTAAAGGAAACAGGCTTGTTCCTTGTATAGTGATTCATTCTTTATACTTCTCTTGACATCTTCTTTTAAACACTTGTGTCTGTGCACTCTGTTAATTATTTTATATTGTGCAAAGGGGAAGTACATGACCTATGAATAGCTTACACTGAAACTCTGTTTTGGGATTTGAAGTGAGTTGTGAGACATGCATAGACCTTCCTGTGCATTGCAATATTTAAAGCATTTGTAATGCTTATGCAAAATTTAAGTGAGGTGATCCACTGATTAGCTGAATCCTCAAGACAAAATTAAGTGCCTAAGCTCAGAATGGGTTTCACAGTGATCTGTTGAGTAGGAAGATGATAAAGCTGAATTAAATGCAAGAAGAAGGGCTAGGGTTCAATTGATTTCCTGTGTGCAGAATGCAAGAATCAAAGTAGTCTCTCACTATGAATGCTTTTCTCCACTCAGGGTCTTGGGTTGTGAATGCTATCCTTGTGCCTGGTGCAAAACCCAGGTTTTCTTGGGGTTTTTTTGGAGGGGTTTTTTTTGGCAGAACCCAGAGGAAGAAACCTGGTTTAGATGGAAGATATGAGCTTCACGCACAAGTGTATAATTGGTCTATACAGCTGGTGAAAATCTAAAATACTTATTATAGTCCGGTGCTCTGGCTAAGTACTAGTAAGAAAGGTTCATCATGTATTTTACTAGCGGACATATTTTGCAAGAAGGATTAAGAAAGCCTCACCTCAAGATATCTGATAATCCAGTATTTCAAACACTTCATGTGGCTGTCGGTCACTCAGCTCACATCCCTGCATCATGCTGGTGCCTTACTTCCTCCCTCATGACACACTTCCTCCTCATCTGTTCTAGAACTACACTGTTTCACATCTGCTCTGAGCACTTTAAAAGTACAGGTCTCTGCTGATCACTGCTCCTCCAGTTCCTTGGGAATCCAGAGGCTGACTTCAGAACTGTTAAGATCTCCTTTAGGGTCACTGCTAGGTAGCTTTGGTCTTACAAAAGAATCTTACTGGCTAAGTAAAGGCACAGAATTAAGCAACAAACTTTTACATGAAATGGCAATAATCAGTCTAGGTACCATAGCTCTGATTGATAGCTAAAGTTTGTGTGATTCTTTCTGAAAATGTTTGTAAAGACCTATCACATCCCTGTCAGAGGAACGTTAGAGAAACAAATTGCGTGTTTTCTTATTCATATTCCCTTTCCTTGACCTTGTTAACACTAATGGAAAGGGTAAAGCTGGTTTCCAAATTCATTACCTCCTTCATCTTTGGCCTACAGAGAAATCTCTCCAGTAAAGGAACAACCCCTTGTGTTTGCAGATTTTGGCATTTCTGTAATTCCTATCTGCAATTTGTTAAAACTCATCCAAATATACTTTGTACATTACAGTAAATTTTTAACATGTGAAACAAAGCATTGGAGGGAAAAGTGTGCTTCATTATTAAATCCTTGAAGGCTTTCCAGTTGCTTTTTGTGTTTTCATAATAAGATAAAACTCTTCTTTAAAAAGTTCCAGGAAAGTTAGGCAATTTAAACAAATGCATTTTAATCTGTATACTGTGTGATTTCCTAGTAGTATCTTCCCTTTGGAATGTTCATAATTTTCATTTAATACTTTTGTCTGAACAGTGACAGGATCATTTCCCTTCTCCTCTCCTTTCCTTGTCTTGTCTCCTGATGCTTCTTTTCTCATTGAATCTAAAGACAAGTAGTTTCCTGGCTTCAGTGGGATTAGTACTTGTTTCTTACATTTAAATAGAATATGGAAATACACAAACCACTTGCAGTGCTGGAAGAAAATTGACTTGATGCTCCAAATATACTTGTTTATATTTCCATGAATGGTTGCTCTACCAATTCCAGAAATAATACAGAGTTATTTTAGTCCTGAAGAGGAGGACAGATACAAAGTCAGAGATGTCATGCCAGTTGAAAGGATACCATGGAGGTCATCTTTGTCTGAGCTTCAATGGCAGGAAAAAGTTAATAAGATTTACAGCATTCTTAGTCCCAACATCCAGAAACAAGACTCAGACACAGTGCAGAAACAAGACCATGGCAGATGTTTATATTGTGGCCCTTGAGTTGTGTGTAAACCTCAGTGGTTTGCTTGCTGTTGGGATGGAGGGAAATTCCATTTTTCCTGAAGGAAAACTACATGTATTAAAAAGTATATTTATGACAGTCAGTTCATAAAAATGTATGAAAAAAACTTGTTTTTTAACCACTGCCTGGTTCTTCCTTCTGTTCCTCCTGACAGCTTTCCAGTTAAGTATGTATTTGAAGGTATTGAAAAGTTTGGCCATCCCTGACACCATCTTCACAGTAAATTGAACTGAAAGGTAGAACTTCAAGAGCGCTCTTAAATGCAAAAGCTGTGTCAAGCCTACCAGTTTCTTCCCTGGAATAGGATAAAAATTGGCAGCATTCATGTCACTCTGGAGAATCACTGTCTGGCAGAGTATCACCCCAGCCCAAAGTTATTGCATAACTCTCTTGAGAGAAAACTTGGTTTTCCAAAACTTTGGCTGACTGATGATGATTTCTGTTCTAAAGATATGAGGATTTTTTACGCAGTCATGAAACAGAGAAAGGATCCTTCCATCCATTTGATTTCAGAGTGCAACTGCTGCCTGCTTCAGCTCCAACTTTATGCAAAGAAATTTTTATCCTTTTGTTGATCCATGAAGTAGATTTTGCATTTCAGAAAGGGAACAATGCAAAAGCCACATGCAAGAAGGAAACATAAGTGCAGAAGTCAGAGATTTTTTTCTTTTCTAACAGTTTTAAATCTGGATGATTTTTTATGAGAAACCAAGTAAATGTGTGGAGATTAGTGCAGTGAAAACAAGACCCCTTTTAATATTGGACGAAATGAATGAGAGAAAACTTTGTTATCAGGCAAGGAACATTTCACATGCTGAGGAATTAAAAACATGTTTTGCATCTTTCACAATAGCTCAGCTATTCTGTCAACTTGCAAAGAAGAATAAGATGACTCAGATAAAAATTAATTTTAAAGTAAGTCAGATGCCACAATAGAAATGATTCAGAAAATAATAGTACTTCCTCAGACAAGACTTCCAGTAAGGAAAATGTTATTAAATATTTTACTACACATGGCCAAGTGTGTTGAGAGTGGTTTTCAGTCTTTGTCAGCCATGTGCCATGTTCTAGGAAAGAAACACAAAGCCTGTCAAAGTACCCTTACATAAAAATAATAATAGACCTTTAGAATGTAAATATTAACAAGATATAAAATCATGCAATTAAATTTAATTTGGTGCATTTTAACATCAAAAATTACATATTAATAAAATTTGGGAATAAGGTAAGTTTACAGAAAGCAAACAGCTCTTGGTGTTAGTGCAACACAAATAGTATCCCTATTCAACGAAGTATTTTTCTGAAGAATTGTGTCCTTGTATACAATCCTGTTGCTCACACTTAAAATGCTTTTAAAATGCTTTAATATATGGAATTATTATATTCTATAAATTATTCTATCCTTAATGGATAGATGCTTCAACAGCATCTGTTCTACACACTTCCCTGGCCACATGTTCTTTATTTATGCATCCCTGTGATAGCTATGACTTTGAACAAGTAAAAGGCTCTTGTGGTCTGATTGTAAAAGCAGCATGTTAGTGTCCGCATGCCTTTTGGACTAGAGTCTTTAAAGATAATTAATTCTTTCTTCACAGTAATATGATCTTCTGTAAGGATCACCAAAAACTATGTCATTTACATTGCATTTCAAATATCCAGTCTTCCTTAGAGGTCTTTGAAGGGAGAAAGTAGAAAATGTAATAGTAATTTCTTTTACTTCTTGGTCAAGCAGAACACAAATGCTTCAGTGTGAAAAATTAAACTCATGTTGTCTTATCTATTTTTCTATTTTTCAGATATTTTGTATTTTCTAAATATGTAGGAAGCTTTGGTCCCTGTTCTAATATAAAATATCCGGTTGAGGGAATACATGAAGAGACCTTATTTTTTAAACTCCATTATACAACAGTCTCAGTTTCAAGGGAACACTACGTTCTTCTGATAATAATTTCTCAAACAGCTCAGCATGTTTAAGATGTTTAAAGTGAAATTACTTAAATCTGGTTTGCGCTTTTTGGAAACACTGCTTTTTGTTACTCTGAGGGTGAAAAATTGAATTGTGACTCAATAAAATGAAAAACAATAAGTGTAAGTAATATCACATATGGCAAATTTTAATCTGACAAATGTCAGGACAGCAATTTTGATGGTCATGTTTATTCAGAGAATGGAATGCTACTGCCTATAGCCTCATTTTTTTAGAAAACTTACACATGTGCTTATCTGTATGTTACCCCTCTGGGTTCATCACATCCCATCTGTGTACACAGCAAACATTTATCCTATTGAAAGGCAGGGTTATGTTTTTATGCTGTTTCATTTTTAAGGCCTTGCAAGGAGGAAAACATAACTGGAATGACGGTTTCCGCACTGAAGTTCTTTCTCAACTTCTCTGGATTTACTTCCGTTACAGTGCTCCTTGCATGTGCGCAGAAATATGTATATTTTGGAAAACTGTCTATATGATGTTAAGTGGAATAGCACCAGCAGGAGAGATCTGAGCTACGTGTACATTAGCAAATTATGTGGTTCAGTCAGAATGGATTTACACACTCTAATAGTTGATGCTGAGAACTTGATGTCCACACTGTTACAGTTTTTGAGAGTATACTTCAGGCTGGCTTTAGTGTGGTCCTACGGGCTCAATGACTGGTAGCAGTCAGAGTGCATTAGGCATCTTGGATTGCATTTTCCAATTTAATTTCATCTATAAGGAAGCCAGCTGGTGCACTCTGAGATTGCTACACAATGTGAACCGAACAGCATTTAAGTGGGTTCAACTTGAAGATTCGCTTCCGAAGTGCAGTTCTGATTTGAACTATGAAAAATTAATAGTGTAGATGCAGAGTCCTGATTTCAGAATATTATGACATTCCTAACCATAGGATACCAGTTTAAAATCACTGTCTTGAATCACAATATAAAGAATATTTAAAATTTAAAATATTTAATTACCTACAACCTTTAAGTGAACTATTGTTCATTCTGAGATAGGGCTGTTTGGGACGTAGTTTGTCAAAAAGATAAATAACAAAACAGAAATACTGCAAATAGCAATTTTATCATACTTATTTCTGACTTGATTGGGAAAGTTACCAATGACTAGGAAAAATACGTTCTTAGGAAGCTCAGGTTTTCAGGTTTTTTTAAGTTTTTTTGTTTGGTTGGTTTTTTATTTAAGAACTTTCCAAATACTACAGACACACTGAACTTCCAATTCTTAAATTTTATACCAAATAAAGGTAGAAAACCAGTAGCATTATTAGAATTCTCTTGTGGGCAGCACCATGTTCTGTTCATCAATCTGCTATGCCCATTTTCTTAGCCCTCATTGGGAAATTAAATAATCCTGACTGACAACTGACACATTAATTGCCTTTGAGGGAGCACACCTTTAAAAAGCAGTAATTTAAAGTCTTCTGCTTTGGTGGAAGAACCAATTTGCAGCATCATCAGTCAGGGTTTTGACATGTAACTTCGCACTTGCCATTTTGTTAATAAAGAATCACACTTGAATCCTGAGAGAGTGTTTCCCTAAAGAGAAACTTAGATGTCTTTGTGAAATTAAGATGACTTTGATAGGGACATGTAATGAATGTTTAAATGAGTTATTAACCTTTCATGACTTCAGTGAGTGTTACTGCAAGACAATTCATCATTATCTTGTCATAAACTGCAAAAAGGTGAATATCACAGTAAGATTCATTTCTTTAAAAGTTTTCAATTCTTTTTGCTAGTTTTGTGCATAACAAAGCCATGTTCTTGTGTATCTAATGTTTAATAAGCTGCATGAAGGCAGAATATGTTCATAATAACTATGAATACATATATGTAAAAAAATGGGAAATGAAAAAATATTTCTCCAGCAATTAATATTTTAAAAAATTTAATTCCGTTCAAATTTTCACCTCTATGTTGTTTATTGAGACAAGAATAGTTATAACATTTTCCTTTACGTCAAAGATAGTCTAAGTATGTATATCAGTTTATGACAAAACAACTTTCCTTTTTCCTGCCCTATGCAAAATATAAATTACATGGAAAATTTTAGAAATTCTAAAATTCAAAATGGTCATATTCCAATACATGTTCACATGCTGAGGGGGAGTACATTTTCAAAATTTTAAGCTTCTAAATTTTTAGATGAGTTGGGTGTATTCAAAAGTCACTTTTCAGGATAAAAACTTGGTTTTTTTTTTTTTTGCATTGTCTTTTGTTGTTTTTTTTTCTGTTTGTTTTCATAAGCCTCGATTCCCTCACAAGGTAGTTTTGATGGATTTTTGTTTTACCTTCCATTTAAAAAATGATTTGATTACCTTATGGCTTGGAAAATGGAGAAAACAATCATGTAAATTCGTTTGAGGAAGTACAGTCTTTCATAAAGAAAAATTCTACACTTACCAATAAACTTGTTTTCAGTGCAACTTTTAAGTCTATTTATAATAGGAATTAATAGGAAGTAAATGATTACTCTTTAATAGTTTGTAAAGCATGTCATGTCTTTAGATCCTTTGTTGACATATCTACAGTCTTATTAAATCAGATATGTTCTTTATAAAGGAATAATTGTATCTCACAACAGTAAGTATGCCTGTTTCTGGGGCAAGCTGTACACATTCTTTAATTCCCTGTGCATAGGTGGAACAGTATCTTGAGTCAATAGTTTCATTTAATGACCAAAAAAGAATTACTCAATACTAAGAAATCTTTATATCAAATTATAATAAGAAGAAATTATAAATTTTTTTATTTCTTAATTTTCAAAAGAATATTTTAAAAAAAGGTGAGAAATTGCTAACACTTTGAGGTTATTGAAGGCTGTTTCATTTAGAAACGTACTGTAAGTATATGGGGAAACAAATAATGGAAAAAGTAACTGATGTGAAAAAAAAATGTTGGGAATGAAGACTTTAAACAATAACATGAAAGATTATCTAGGACACGAAATGCACTGTTTTGGGGATGTGGCACTGGTTCTCCAAGAGCTGTAAATTATTATACACAGTATGAAACTGGAAACAAACAAAGGTGTGAGATAATTATCCACAACAGGAGCTATATGTCTATTTGACACAATTTTGTAACAATTACAAAAAGAATGCTGCCCTTTCCTGTAATGTATTTGCTCTTGTTATTTGTCCTTTTTGTCATCATGTCAGCAATTTCAAATTTGAAAGTTAAATCATGGCAAATCGTCACAGTGGTGGTTCATGCAGTGTTAGAACTACATTTATGTGATTGTTTTAGTAAATGGCTCATTGGAAAAATATTTTCTGCTCAGTTGAAAGTTTTGCTGCAGGGACTGAAGCATATGAATCTGAAATACAAATTCAAGTTACTCATGAGTAAAAATTGACCTTTCCTGTTATATTCTTAGCAAAAATGTTCACTAAGTTGACTATGAAATGGAAGTTTGTGGGTGTTTCATTTTATTATTACTTGTTGACAATAAAATCAATGCAACTTCATTCCATTTAAGATATTTTAAATTTATTTCAATTTAGTTAAAACATAAAGTTTACATAAGTAAAAAACCCCAAAACTAACTTCCATTTTATAGAAATTATATGCAATGATCTCATATTTGTTGTCCTGTTTATTCTAAAGCAACATATAAGAACAAGAAAAATCAATATTTCTGCCTGACTTTTAATAGTTGTGGTTTTTTTACAAAGTTGTTTTGAATGTATACAAAATCTACCTTAGAAATATTGAAGATATTTTAGTTCAGAATCTGTTATATCTGGGATCATCAGCAGAAATGAAAACTCCGGGGAATTCTGTCATCTCTGCTGGTTGCACCTGTGGCACAAAGTAAATAAAAAGTTTTGTCACAGATATGCACATTTTCATATTCAAGATATTTTTGATATTGTAGTCATCTGGCTCCATCCAGCACTCCAAGGTTATTGTTGTATCATCATACAGCAAAAGCCTGTCACAATGTTGTCAAAAGTAATCCAATTTTCTTCTTTTTTTTCCTAAGCTTTTCCAAACTGTAATTAGCTATCATATGAAATGAAGATTCAGTCTTTTAAGAGATCTTCATACTTGATAATGTGCAAAAAGGTTAAGCCACAACAATAGTACAGAAGAAACAAAAGGGTTAGAAAATACGGGTGAACGCTGAACCATTAAGCTTGTTATGGTAATAGAAACAAAATCACTTCCTGCCCACAGCCGTAACCAACAAAAGGGCAACACTTTTTGTTTCTGAAACCAGTATCTATTTACCTCAACAGGATTTCTGGAACAGGAAAGCATCTAACATCTCTAATGTAGAGTTTCAGATTTAGACTTTTAAAAAATCACAACAATTATTCGTGATTTTTGCCTTGCTAATTGGCCAAGTCCCTAGTAAAACAGTGTTTTCTTACCCAGTTAACAAGGAGCTGTCAGCGCTAAGACATACTGACTGCTGGCTCAACCTGCGTGTATTGGGAAAGGGGTTTGTATGTAAGAATGCCAGCTGCATGCAAGAAGCCTGTGAAAAGAAGGAAGAGTGTGCATGTGTGATTATGTGTGCACAACAGTGGCGGTTTCTGGAGCCATAACTTTCTTTCAAGCACATTCTTAATTACTTGGGGGATACTACTTCCACAAAGGGTTCGTTTTTCTCACTGTGTAGGAGAAATGTGCTAGAAGCTTGAATTTAACTTCTACAGGGAACAGGAATCTGCTGGTTCTTAGCACTTGAACACTTGCTTTTGCAGTTTAAATAATATATTTTCAAGATATCTCTTTTAAATGTACTCTCAAATAGGTAAGTAATAACATTTTTTGGCCCCCAACTCCACTTGTTTATTGAAAACGTCAACCTGCTTAGTTTTTCTTGGTGGAGGGAATAAACAAACTGGAAGCTTCTTTGCTTCCTTGGAGGACTGGTTCACTAAAGAGATGAAAGGAAATCCTCTTTTATAGTTTGCTGCCAATTCTCTACCTGCTGAAGATGGAGGACTGTTAATACTGCAGATGAAAGCACATGCTGTTGCACAGATGCATCAAACTCAGAATTTCTGTTTGTAGAGATGCTGTGAATTTTCACTCCATTGCTCACAAGACTCAGACAAATGAAAGGTAGTGACTCTTGCTAAAGGGAGAAAGTTGGACTGGCCTTTTGGTGGTTTGATGGCATCATGTTGGAGTAATTTTTGCGTTAAATATTTTTCTCACAATAATTTACTGCACAAGACAGTGGTTAGGAATTTGGAACATCCTATCTCTAGGAGATCTCTAGGATATCTCCACACAGAATGAGCTCTGCTCTCATGCTGAAGTAGATGTGAAGAAAATTATAGTGTAAATAAACTCAGCAGATTTTGATTTGAGAAGAAAGACACAGTAATTCTTTCCTGTTCTATAAAACTTATTTTCATACACTTTACTTCCTTCTCCCACACTCTCCATTTTTCTGCATTTAGTCTTTTCATTTGAAGTGAAACACAGAGCAGGAGGCAGAATCTTACTTCATTGCTATTGGTGCAACTTCAGCAAAATTGTACAAGAAAAATTTGGTGCAATGACTCTGAGAAACTTTCATTAAATGGGAATTTGCCCTGTAGCACATTTGCAAGCTATTCAGATTTCTGCTAAGTTAATCAATCTCAATAACAAGAACCTAGTTTTGTGGAATGCCTGAGGCCTCTGATTCCTTGTTGGTTTCTATAGGGCAAATCTCAGGTTTGGTCAACGTTTTCAGGGGAATTATCTTGTTTGTTAAGAATGCATCCACAACAGCATATTCAGAAATCTTGACATCGTTGTCTGTGCTGAGAAAAAAATCACTTCCTGTTGCTTGGCTTAAAACGTTTTCTTAATTCTTTCTTTATTCTACTGCACTCTGTTTCCAAGGCACCCCAAGTCATTCCAGCTATGCCCCTGTTCACCTAGAATTTTTGCAACTGCCTCTTTTTGTTGAAAGAATGATATTTCAAAGGACATTCTGATAAAAATTGTTCTGAGGTTAAGTGGAATCTAGAAACTTATACATACGATTGATTTCTGCAGAGAATATTGAAGACTACAGAAATATAGAACTAAAAATAAAATGAGGAAAAAAATCCTGAGCTGACTTGTCCATGTTTAAGTGAAATGTATTTGTCACAGATCTTTGCCATTTTCTGTATTGTGAGTCTGAAGATAAAAGTAAAAAAAAAAAAAAATTCATGAGGTCTTGAACAGTTTGTGTCCTTGATGTATGGGAAGCTTAATTTCCAATCCTCAGTTTAGTGACTTCAGAGAAATTCTAGCCGTACTGCTGAGCAAAATGGAAGTAATGTTTTATTAGGAATTCAGAATAAGAAAAATTCAGGTATAATGTATTAACACTTACCTTTCCAAGCTGAAAGTACATCATCTTAAAGGAGGGAAGAGTGGACTGTTGCAAAGTAATAAGCCCTATTTGATATGCTATGGGAGTTTGGTAACAGAACTGAAGTAATTCTAACAGCAGACATTACCCCTTGATTTTTCTAGTCACAGATGAGCATGTGTCATGTTTGAAGAAGATGAAGGTATAATGAAAGTTAAGTAACTCCACTGGCATGGCTTTGTTGCTGCCCATACTGAGACCTGCGCTCAGTTTAAGATAAATGTTTTTCTCTTACTTCAATATGAGGTCACTGATATCCTGAGTCTTCTCACAAGTGTCTCCCAGTTCTATTAATGCAGAAATCAGTCTCCTCTCCTCTCCTCTCCTTTCCTCTCCTCTCCTCTCCTCTTCTCTCCTCTCTTCTCCTCTCCTTTTTCCCCTCTCCCTCTCCTCTTTCTCTCCTCCCCCTCCCTCTCCTCCTCCTCCTCCCTCTCGCTCTTCTCTGGTTACTCTTCTTCAAAGGACCAAAGCAAGACAGTAGGTGCTTTTCCTTATGTCCCTTTTTCCTTTCCACTATGTCTTTACACAAATTTAAGATGTCTGCAGAGCATGCTGAAAAAGTCCTTAGTGGAAAGGTAAATGGACATACTCATAACTTAAGATCATTCTTTTTAATTTTTAAGATTTAATTATTTACATCTTTAATTAAAACAGTTTTTAAGTAAGCCAGAACTGTTAATTTCAGATTCTTACAGGAAGATAATAGAGAAATGTGTCTCTGCCTGCAAGTGAGTGATTTTCTTTGTCTCAGTTAAGAGTTCTTAAATAAAAACAGCTGACCATGCTAATAGCCCAGATTCAATGGCCTTCTTGGGGAAGTCTACATGTCCTATAGTCTTGTAGTTAGGACTTTTTTTGAAGTTAATACTAGAATTTTAGCAAGCCAAAGAGCAGAAAAGGCTTCTCTATTTCTCAGGTCACTGAATTGTCATGTTTGAGCAACATAAAGCATAGATAAGACTATGTGAATTTCTTTGCTAGCAGTTGTGCAATTTAAATTGTTAGCATTTTCTATGGTAGCAACACTTTCAGTCGTTTTGCGGGGATGATGTTTCAGTTAGAGGTGCTCTTGGCTATGTATATTTAGCATGTATTTTATTCTTAAGAGTAACTTTTAATTTATATTTGGGGTTTTTTTTGCCTCTTTAAGTTCAAATCTTATTATTATGAAGAAAATGAACTTAGATTTCTGTTTTAACCATAAAGGAAAAATGGGGTAGTAATATCTTTTCCTTTCAGCATTGCGAAAGTGATATGGGTGATGAATACTTGACTTGTGAACTTGGTGGAATGTTGCTGAGAACTATATAACCAGTCATTCCACAATGTCAATATGCAGGTGGTTATGGCATGTCTATGAACACAAAAAGTTGTAAGTTCTTCTTGAAATAAAAGATAGGGAACTGAAATACCAAAGTTGCTTAGGTGTTTTAGAAAGGGAGGACAGCTGCAAAATGACTTTTAGGGGATCTCAATTTTGGATTAAGGTCCCTGCAGGGGCAAGAACTAAGTTGTATGATAAAAGGCTCCACTTTATACGCAGAGGAGCACAGAGGCACAAGGGTGGGTGGACGAACCCCAACAACACGAGAACAACAACAAGAGAAAAGGTCCTTTTCTGGCTCCTCCAGGTGATGTTATCAGTTGTTGCTACGCAGTCAAGGACAGTCCAGCTTCTCATGCTGCCCTGCCACAAGAAAGCAGGAGGGTGCATGGAAAGCTGGGAGGGGACACAGTCAGCACAGCTGACCCAAACTGACCAAAGGGATATTCCATACTGTACATCATGCTCAGTATATAAACTGGGGCAGTTGGCTGGGGAGGTGCTGCAGCTCGGGAACTAACCGGGCATTGGTCAACAGGTGGTGAGCAATGGTGATGTGCATCACTTGTTTTGTATATTCTTTTATTGGAAGCCACCAAGGCGAAGGCCTCTGGGGCAGAGGATCACACCAGGGGCTCCTTCCTAAAGTGGCAACACTGTGAAGGTGAAAGCCTTTGGCCAGTTTGGGTCAGTCGGTGGCCCGGCGTGTCGCCCCGCCCAGCTTCTCGTGCACTCCCAGCCTTCTCACTGGCAGGCCAGTCCTTGATTGCTTAGCAACAACTAAAAACATCAGTATGTAACCAACATTTTCTTATCCCAAATCCAAAACACAGCACTATACCAGCTATCAGGAAGAAAATTAACTCTATCACAACTGAAACCAGTACAGGTTCTTCCTAAGTAATCCAGTTTGCAGGACCTCAACCATCCATTCCGTTTGTTTTTTTCTCTTTTTATATAAACACCTTTAAAACTGGAAGTACAAAGCAAGCAGGAGCATATTTTTTTTCTTTTTAAACAACTTTTTGAATGCATTTTCAGCTGGATGGCTGTATCTCAAATCGGAAATTGTCAGTTTGTGTTGGCTGAAAGCATTTCCAGTGAAGACTATAAAGACTTCAGAGAAAGGAGAATGTTACAGACTTGCTCTCATGATTCATTCTCAACTATCTATGGGAACTTCTTTTAACTATCAGAGATTTCACAAAATAGTTGCCTACTGTACATGCAGCCAAGCTTTTATAAAGGATGTACTTTTCCTAAGATGAATACAGTTTAATATCCATTTATCAACACAAAACATACAGAGATCTAAGACTAGGGGTGAAACCTAACAGGCTGTCTCATCCTACTGTGATATGTTTTACAGAATCTTGCAACCTCATAAGCGTGGGTTTTTTTAAATAAATTTATATTAATTGTATTAAGAATCTTCTCTTCCCTCCCCTTCCCTTCTCTTTTCTCAAATGCTTTTAATTCTTTTTGTACAAAGAGCACTAGAAAATATTAATGGCCACAAAGTTGAGAAAAGGCAAAATTATGATTCTTTTATGGCTTACTTTAGTTGTAAGAGCATCATGCAAAGATTTATATGATTTTTTCACTTCGAATTAACAACTAAGAAATAGGGACAAGTCACAAAATTGCAACATGAAAGGTTCTGTGGCTGCTAATTCCAGTCTAGCCCATCACTCAATTTCTCTTATTTTGATCAAATAGCAGAGTATCTGAACAAGTATGTTCATTTATGTTCTCTCTTTTCTAATTTTCTCATCACTCTAGCTTTCATATTCTCTTAAAGATAGTTGTGGCATGTAAAATGGGTGCCATAAAACACTACAATGGAAGGATTAAACTAAGCAGTTTATTTATAACAGGATAGCAGTTTAATAGGGTAAAATTTGACCTACTGCAACTAAACATTACAATGCTAACGAACTACATTCAGCAGGAAACACAAAATTCAGGCTGTTAATGCAAGCTGGTTTTTCTTTTAACTATTTCTGCTACATGAGATCCCATCTTCTGAGCCATGTGATATATTTCCTTTTTAAAGTCTGCCTGGGGTGGTGCTACATGTATGTGATGAGGAGAGGTTGAGGGGCTTGTTTGGCTGGCAGAGGCAGCTTTGAGGGAACTGAACAGCACTCTCCTAATACCAGGGAGATAGTCATCAAGAAGACAGAGCCAGATTCTTCACAGCCATGGAAGGTAGGAGGGCAAGAGACAATGGGTATTCTTTGAAATGAGAGTAATCATAAACAACAATAGGAGTGCCTACCCAAGTGGATATAAGGAGAAATGTTTCCACCATGGGGATCATCAAGCACTGGAACAGGTTACCCAAAGAAAGTTTTTTCATAGTCTCCATCCTTAGGTGTTTACAGTCTGGTTTGATCTCACAGCTTGCTCCTATTTTGTGAAGTTTTGACTAGAAACCTCCTAAGGTCCCCTATAATTTGAGTTATTCTATTATTCTGTGATTTTACACTACATATCTAAAAAAGATTTTTCTCTCTATAGAAGATTGGCTAAAGATGATTCAGGCTTTCGTTAGAGAAGTATGGTAAATGTTAGGGTTTGGGTTTAATTGTTGTATTTTGTTGTTTGGGTGTTTGGGGTTTTTTAGTTTGTTTGTTTTTTTACATTTTTTAGTTACATTATGAATGCTGTGTTTTGTGAGATCAGGTGTTAACAAGCTGGTGAATTTATGTGATACCCGGGATAAATCAGTAACCCCACCTTCATGGACAAGCCTCAGAGCTGTAATTCCAAAGAAGGCACAGCTGCCAACAGGCAGAGGCAACTTACATTATTTTGGAAATCTTAGCTTCCTTTTGGATAACAGCTTATGCAAGAGCTTTCAAGGTCATGGTCAAAAAGCTCATACTACAGGGATTTAAGGTTCTATCTAAAACAGGACTTTCACAACCCAAAGCACAACTGATGGACTGACAGGGAGGTAATTGCAGAAAAAGGAGACAAGAAAGCCTCTTTGTTTTTCCGCTGTCAGCAGCACTAGTAGCAGAAATTGTTGGATTGAGGTCTGGCTAGAACAGCTGATCACTGTTGCTCTCTTATACTGTTTTGCCACCTTGACAATTTGCTGCATGAATCGCTGCCAGAGGGAGTTTCTCAAATGAGAGGGAATGGAAGAGGCCTTTGATATCCTGATCTCCTGCAGGTAAGTATATCCTGTATTAGATATTAAAAAGTAGAAACAGTTATGAAAACAAAGACATCTGCAGGCCACTCCTCCATAAGAAGATTGTCTTGTAGGTTGTAGTGTCTATGCAGAATATTCTTGATTGCTCAGTATTACCTTCCTTCACAAGACCCATTTAGATGACCAGACTCAGAAGGCGGGTAATGAAATTGGATTCCAAGTGGAGTATCTAAATACATCCAAGCATAGGTACCTAAAGGTGCATTCCTCCTGTTAGGTGTGTAATTAAAGTACACTGAATCTCACATGAGTATTCCCAGTCCCATGAAAGTAAATGTCCAGAAATTGTATGTAGACAGTTTAAAACTCTGCAGTCCATGAAGAAGAGTTTTGGAGTTTAAGTACTTGTGAGCTGCGGAAGGGCTTTTTCATAATCTCAGTCTCACATTGACCTGCATAATTTTAAGTCACTTTTCAGAAGTTTAAATTTTTGAACCAAGGTTTCCCAATCTAATTCTTTTTTTCATCCTGCAGATCAAACAGGGGAAAAAAAGTTTGAATTAGATGGTTTTAACAATGTGCAAAGTTCTTAGAATTTTATATTCTTGTATATAAAAATAGGGATGGAATTTAGCAGTCATTTTCTGATCTTTGTCAGTTTAAAAGGATTTTGTTGCTTTTATACCATGCAGGATTCATCTTTGAGAGAGCTCTATAACATTGTATTTTGTGTTTTTATTTACACATAGATTAAAAAACCCACCACATCCCAAGCCTTAGACATAAATCTACAGAGCTGCCAAATAATATTTGCCATTGTATTTTGGTAGGATAAACTTCCCAGATGTACTAATATCTCTGAATTGAACACTGGTTTATGTTTCACTTGAACACCACACTATAAGAAGACCCATGAGGAAAGAATTGAAAACCGAGAGAAAAGTTTTAACCCTATGGTGGTTTTGGCTTAGATAGAGTTAATTTTATTCATATTGGCTAATATGAGGCTATGTTTTGTATTTGTGTTGAAGACAGTGTTGATAATACAGGCATGTTTTCCTTATTGCTGAGCAGTGCTTACAGAGAGTCAAGGCCTTTTCTGCTTCTCACCCCACCCCATCTCCCAGTATGCTGGGGGTGCACAGGAAGCTGGGAGGGGACACAGCCAGGACAGCTGACTCCAACTGACCAAAGGGATATTCCATACCATATGATGTCATGCTCTTATAAAGCTGGGAGAAGAATAAGGAAGCGAGGGACGTTCAGAGTGATAGTGTCTGTCTTCCCAAGTAAGCGCTACATGTGATGGAGCCCTGCTTTCCTGGAGATGGCTGAACATCTGCCAGCCAATAGGATGTGGTAAATGAATTCCTTGTTTTGCTTTGCTTGTGTGCGCGGCTTTGACTTTACCTATTTGTGGTGGGTTGACCTTAGCTAAGAGGCCAGGTGCCCACCAAAGCCACTCTGTCACTCCCCCACCTCAGCTGGACAGGGGAGGGAAAAATATAACAAGAAGCTCATGGGTCGAGATAACAACAGGGAGAGATCAGTCAGCAATTACTGTTATGGACAAAACAGACTCAACTTGGGGAAATCAGTTTAATTTATTACCAATCAAAATCAGAGCAGGATAATGAGAAATAAAACCACCTTCCTGTCACCCCTTCCTTCTTTCCAGGTTCAACTTTTTTCTCAATTTCTCTACCTCTGCCCCTCCACGAGCGGCACAGGGGGACAGGGAATGGGGGTTGAGCTCAGTTCATCACATGTTGTTTCTGCTGCTCCTTCCTCCTCAGAAGAAGGACTCAGACTGTTCCCTTGCTCCAGCATGGGGTCCCTCCCACAGGAGACTCTTCTCCACAAACGTCTCCAACATGAGTCCTTCCCATGGGCTGCAGTTCTTCATGAACTGCTCCAGCCTGGGCCCCTCCACTGGGTGCCATCCTTCAGGAACAGACTGCCCCAGCATGGGTCCCCCATGGGGTCACAAGTCCTGCCATCAAACCTGCTCCAATGTGGGCTCCTCTCTGCATTGGTCCACAAGTCCTGCCAGAAGTTTCCTTCAGCATGGGCCTCCCGTGGTGTCACAGCCTCTTTTGGGCATCCACCTGCTCTGATATGCGGTTCTCCATGGGCTGCAGGTGGATATCTACTCCACTGTGGAGCTCCACGGGCTGCAGGGGGACAGCCTGCCTCACCATGGTCTTCACCAGATGCTGCAGGGAAATCTCTGCTCTGGTGCCTGGAGCACCTCCTCCCCCTCCTTCTTACTGACTTTGGTTGTCTGCAAAATTGTTTCACACATTCTTATTCTTCTCTCTGCCTGTAATTGCTGTTTGCCATTTTTTTTCCCCTCCTTAACTCTGTTCCCCAGGTGCTGCCACCATCACTGATTGGCCAGCGCTGGGTCCGTCTTGGGGCTGGCTGGGACTGGCTCTGTCGGACACAGGGGAAGCTTCTGGCAGCTTCTCACAGAAGCCACCTCTGCAGCCCCTACGGCTACCAAAACCTTGCCACACAAACACAATACATTATTAAACTGTCTTTAGCTCAACCCATGAGTTTTTTCACTTTTACTCTTCCAATTCTCTCGCTGATCCTACCAGGAGGGAGTGAGCGAGCAGCTGTGTGGTGCTTTGCTGCTCACTGGGGTTAAACCACAACAGACCTCCAAAACTGAGCAAGGTGAATATGTTTTTACCTTAACTTTTCAAAATCTGAGCTGTATTGTTTACATTTTCTATTCCATTAATATTTGAGTTTTTGTAAATATCTTTCATAAATGTGTGTAATTTTTGACCATTAAGATAGCAGATCATTTTAAAGCTACTGAATAAAGTTCCTTGTATAAAGATATCTGATTTTTTAGTATATAAGGGTAAGAATATTTGAAACAATGTTAATGTTGACCCAATACAATATTCAGCAGAGAGCAACTTTTATTTTTAAAAGTAGCATTTTTATTATAAATATGTAATTTATATTTAACTCTGGATATTTTTTTGTCCTACTTTTCCTTTTCTTGTTCTTTTTTTTTTTCCCCCCAAATTCTAAGTCTGGTTTCCTGCAGGAATTAATGAATTGTGAATTTTCTCCCTGTTTTTAATCTCAGGACTAAAATTAAATAGTGTGATTAGAATTGGCTTCCCATTGAGTTTTATTAGGATGTGTTCTGATTTCTGTGTGAAACCCTGATGTTCTCCTATGTTCCATTAGCAGGATGTATATTTTGGTGGCATTTTGTTATCCCACTGACTTGTGTTAAACTAATTATAAAGACATATAAGTTTAGATTTATTTTAAATAAAGCCTTAAAACTACATCAAGTGCCCTCTGAAAGTGCTGTATATTAGCAGGGGTCGAGTGAGGGTATCAGATCTTCCCTGTGGTCATTGCTCCAGGCTGCAGTTATTTCCATGCCTACTGAGAACGGAGAGTGAAGTACTGGATGAATACTCTATCAAAGCATCTACCAGTAGGTTATAAAATGCATTCCCAGATTGCTACTCATTGCCCCTAGGTTGTCCCACTGCTTTGCCAAACTCTCCTCCAGTACAAGCTGTTGACTGAAATCTTCCTGAGACTCAATACACAGTAGCTCAGAAAATACTATATATATATCACAATTTATCTGTGCTTTTCATGATTGCTTAATCACTGGTAAAAAATTCTTGTTGCTCTTTAATAATAAAGAAATTGTACTTCTTTCCCTCTCTGCTTCTCCTGTCTCACATTTTTTCCCATTTAAGTCAGCAACAGCAAGGATAACCCAAGACATGATTATCACATTTATTTTATGTTTATTAGTATTTCAGAAGAAAAGACTAAGGTCACATTATTCTGGAGAACTACATGACTAGTACTTGAGAAAGTACAGTACTTTAAATATATCTAAAATAAGGACATCACCAAGGTAAATCACAAGAAAACAAGGAGAGGCAGTAGTTTAATCTTACTTCCAGGAGATAAATAGGAGCTCAGCTTTTCAATCTTTGTTAAGTTGTTTGCAACCCTGAAGGACCACACATAAGTCCCTCTGTGCAGCGTGAAAAACAAGAACAGCCATTGTATATGGCTACTGAAAACACTTATTCTATATGAAAGATTCGGTTTGAACAAGACTCCCATGTCTTTAGGGAACCATACAACAAAATCTTGAAGTTATATTTATTTTCAGTATAATGGTTTGAGACTACTCACCTAATTATAATTCTGTCGCATGATGGTCATAGACCGTAACGAGGTTTTGTTTGTATTCTTGGGAAAAGAATTAAGACTCAAAATGGAGTCAAGTGTCAGGTAACTTTATTTGCCCGACAACAGGTTCGCAAATGCAAGAGAAAGAGAAAGGAAAGGAAAGAAAGAAAGAATTAGTTGCAATAGCTACCACCACAGAGCTGCGGCATCCCGACAGTCTGATTCGGTGGGAGAACGTTAGCCCGTTTCTCTCCTGTCGCCAAACATCTGTCCATTTTCTTGCAATTCAGTCCATAAGATTCTCTCTTGGTCTAATGAATCTGACAAAATTACGTGAAGCCGCTGAGTAGTGCTGCGCTCAGCAGTGAGCTGGCTTTGCAAATTTCTTATCTGTTCTTGCAAGGACTCAATTGTCTCTTTATCTGATGGCTTTTCCTCTTGAGCGGCAGTTAGTGCTGCCCCCAACATGGCACAGACTGTTGCCTTTCCTTTCCCCAGTCGCAGTTTTCTTTCCTTTGCCAAAAGAGTGATCCAGTCCACCACTGCCTGCAAGTCAGGCCAGTTCTTTTGAGCCCAAGCCATGCCAGGAAGAGAGGGTAGGACTTTACAGCCCTTCAGTTTATTTGGCCTACTGTGGGTTCACATACCCAGTGGATCTTTCCAAGATCTTCTGTCGTTTCCCTACTGTCAGGGATTTCCCAGTGAAGGGGCCACACTAAGGGCCCTGGTCCCTTCTCGTTGGTTCAGTTTCGCAAGGGTATCCTGTCTGTGATGCCAATTAAAATGTTGTGACCTAAAAGGAGCCATTTAGGATGACCTCCCTCCCTGTGGGACCAACGACCAAGTTCGTAATCCCCCTGGACTGAATTAAGGTGAAACGACACCAGCCAACCAATTTAACAATTTAATAATACAAAACGCAAGGCATGAGGTTACATAAATGATTCAACGGCAACTACTCTAACTAAACAATTCAACTAAACAAACAAGTCCCATGCAACACATCTTTTACACTACGACAAAGAGAGGAGGGAGGGAGAGAGAGAAAAAGAGAGAGAGAGAGAGGCAGCAAAGAAGATATCACCACCCGTGGATCCAGCAGCATTCCGTTGGTCCTTTTGATGTTCCTTGGTGGTGGAGAACAGCTTTCAGCTGTTTTTTTAGCTTCTGATGGTGTCATTTTTATACAGTCCAAGTCCCACAATCTTTATATTCCAAGATACTTCATGCATATGCAACAGGCTCATGTAACAGGCAATGGTACATCTGCCTTGGTGTCTCCTCTCACCATATCTCTGCTCTGCAGGATCCCGTTCTTCCCTGGGGTCCACTCTGTGCCAAGACATGTTCAAGCCATTGTACCAAGAGAGGTGTGGGTTCCTCGGAACCACGAAATGTTTAAGACAGAAACTGCATATTGGTCCACGATGAATTCTTATTCTATTTGAATCGAATTTACAAATTATCTTTTTAATCATTATTATTGACACACTGAACTGGTTACAAATCATAAAAGATTATTTTCCAGTGCTCCAGACATAGTTCCTCTCTTTTAACTACTCACAGTGCATTGGCTGTATCGGTGCACTGACTGCAAAAGACAGAATTGTATTAATTTTACTAAGAGATCATTCTGAGGAGCAAAAACATTTTTGTGCACCTCATTCTGTTTTGAGCAATTTTTTCCTATTCTTGAACTGAATAAGCATTATTCCTGACTAAGTCAGAACATTTTAAAAGTTTTTCCTATGGCTTATACTGTGTGTACATTATGTCCATGAGTAAAATAAAGCTGGAAATTATAAGAAAGTTTTTAACAAATGTGTTTATGAAGTTCTAGAATAATAATCCAGTAACCAGACACTTGGATCATAATCCAGCTCTTAAGATGCTTCCACATTAAGTTGCACACTGTAGATTTTAGGGGTGCTGAAATTAATCTTATATCATTTTGATGCTCTTTAGCCAGTTTCCATATTTCTTCTTTCTTTCCTATAGAGTTTTGATATTGTACTGCAAAAGAATATAAAAGTATTTGATTCTACAACTGCAATGATAACATCAATTACATAAAAAACAAAGTTGATACTAAGTCATTACGTTTTTTCTAGGAGTCATTTCTTGATGGCTTCAAAGCCAATCACAATTGATAATTCAGAAATGCTTGTCACATACTTGATTCTTGTTAATGTCTTCTCTTTCTCCGTTAAAAAGCATGGACCTTCTCATTTTGAATAACCTGTTTTCTCATTATTTAAATTATGAGAAGGACTTCATGGATACATACTCCTGGCCTATATATTGGAAATCTCAAAACATGATGTATTCTAATTTCACAGATTGCTTGCTTTGTTTGAAGGGTTTATTTGGTTGGTTGGTTGGGGGCAGGGAGGTTGTTGGGTTTTTTTGTTTGTTTCTTTCAGTTTTGGTTTTGTGGTGTTGTTTTTTTCCCCCTAATATTGCTATTTCTGTTTTCCCAAGATTTACTTCAGAGTTTGTATAAATTATGTTCTCTCCAAGAGAAGAGATTAGCTTTCTGCCATCCTTAAAGTCTGCACAACAAAGGATTGAATCTTGTTTTAGCTCTTGTATATTGAAATTTCTGTTTGATTAACAGCAAAGTCTCTGCTGGCACATCTCTCAGGGTCATTGGAACTGGCTTCCAAGTATGTCCTATAAGTCTTGAAACGATTCCAGCCACTCCAGTCTGCATAAGTAGTTAAATATTCATTGGCTCGAGATCTCCCAGATAGGACATTTCCTAATTGCAAGTCATCCTCTTTTTTTGAAGTGACCCTTTTTTTATTGTTTTGATCATGAATTGCATCCTAAGAATCTCTGTATAGATAGATATAGATATAGATATAGATATAGATATAGATATAGATATAGATATAGATATAGATATAGATATAGATATATTTTCAGCTTCAAAGTACTGTGTTTCTGTTGGTTGTGAAGAGGTGCAGAATCAGCTGTAGGTCTAAATCATGTAGGAGGGCTTAGTGTCAGCCATACATTAGCAATGATGAGAGCATCATGATTGTTGTCAGCCATAGTTTATTTCCTTACTCAAATTCAGGTTTGTATTTGGTAATACCTTAGTCAATTGACTGAATAAAAGAAAACTGCAGCATTTTACATGCTTAGTTGTTTAAGTTGTTCTTCTATGACACATCACAGAACTCTAAATATTTCAGAAGTCCTTACAAAAAAAGCTATCTTTCTTCAGGGAATTCAAATAAAAAGAGAAACAAAATTCCCTAACAACCCCATCATTTTGGTCCTAAAGGGTAAGATGAAAAAAAATGTGGAATCTGAAACTCTCCTCTAGAGCCTCAGTAGTACATTAGAAAGTAACATTTTTTTTTAACTATTGCACTTAACATGTTTTCAAGACTACTCTCAGTCTATGATTTAGTTTTCTTGCTCAATGAAAAGGTTTTAGTCTCTGTGCACCTTATGCTACATTATTTATTACTCTTGCAAAATATTCTGTGGTTTTCTCTACCTAAAAGTGAAAACTTTCCCTATTTCTTATGCTGTATCTATCTCTTTCATTTCTATGCATAACCTGGTTCTTCAGGAACATTCCTCTCCCCATTTATCAGCAACACTGATTGGAGATCAATGTCCTAGTTGCATTTTGTTGTCGTATTGTTCAACTGATCATATATATAAAAGGAGGAAAGAGAGATCTCTTTTATAAGTGTAATCACAGTGAAATAATACACCTTGTTTTTATTTAGCCTCTTCTCTTTCAAGAGGAGTAAGACAGAAAGGGATCTCACAGTATTTCATTGTGAATTTCAAACCCAAGAAATAAACCAGTTCATTAAAACCTACTACAAAATCTCTGTTGCCTGTAATCTTAACAGGTAACCGTGACTACATAGGAAAAACATCATGTGACACAAGACAATTGTGGTACGGGCTTAAAATCACAGAGTCGTAGAATTATTTAGGTTGGGAAAGACCTTTAAGATCATCAGTTCCAACTGTTAACACTGCCAACACACCACTGAACCATGTTGCTAAGCACCACATCTACAAGTCCTTAAATAGCTCCAGGGATGGTGACTCCCCCACTTCCCTGGGGAGTCTGTCCAATGCTTGACAAGCCTTTCGGAGAAGAAGTTTTTCCTAACAATGAACCTAAAAGTCCCCTGACACAAACTGAGGATATTTCCTCTTCTCCTACCTCTTATTACTTGAGGGAAGAGACCAACACCCACCTCATCACAACCCCCTTTTAGGTAGCTGTAGAGAGTGATACCTGATACCTCTGGATGGTATCCTGTCCCTCATGCATGTCAACTGCACCACTCCACTTGGTGTCATTTGCAAACTTGCTGAGGGTGCACTTGATCCCACTATGACACTGATGAAGATATTTAACACTACTGGTCCCAATACAGACCCCTGATGGACACCACTTGTCACTGACTTCCATCTGGACATTGAGCTGTTGACCACTACGCTCTGGATGTGACCACCCAACCAATTCCTCATCCACCCAACAGTCCACCCATCACATCCATCTCTCTCCAATTTAGAGAGAAGGATGTTTTGGGGGACTGTGTCAAAGGCCTTACAGAAGTCCAGATAGACAACATCTGTAGGTCTTCCCTTGTCCACTGACGTAATCACTCCATCAGAGAAGACCACTAGGTTGGTCAGGCAGGACTTGCCCTTGGTGGAGCCATGCTGGCTGTCTCAAATCACCTCCCTGTCCTCCATATGCCTTAGCATAGCCTCTAGGAGGATCTGCTCGTAGATCTTCCCAGGTACAGAAGTGAGACTGACAGGTCAGTAATTCCCAGGGTCCTCCTTTCTTTTGACCCTTTTTAAAAATGGGTGCAATGTTTTCCTTTTTCCAGTCTCCAGGGCCCTGACCTGACTGCCAGGAGTTTTCAGATATCATGGAGAGTGGCTTGGCAACTGCATCAGCCCATTCCCTCAGGATATTGGGATGCATCTCATCAGGTCCCATAGGCTTCTGTATGTTCAAGTTCCTCAGGTGGTCTTGAACTTGATCTTCTCTTACAGTGGGAGGGACTTTGCTCCTCCAGTGCCTGTCTGGCAGGCCATCCACTTGAGGGGTTTAGGAAGAGAATTTGCCAGTGAAGACTGAGTCAAAGAAGTCTTTGAGTACCTCAGCCTTCTCCTCATCCATTGTTACCAGTCTGACAGTCTTGCTCATCAAGAAGGGTGTGCTTTCTTTGACCTTGTCCTGGCTGACATACCTGTAGAAGCCCTCTGTATTATTCTTTGCTTCCCTTGACAAGTTGAGCTCCAGCCACACCTTGTCCTTCCTGACACCATCCCTACACAACAAGGGCAGCATTCCTGAACTTTTCCCAGGATACCTGTTCCTGCTTCCACTGCCTGTGCATTTCCTTCTTGCCGTTTAGTTTGACCAGCAGGTCTTGACTCAGACATGCTGGTCTCTTGCCTTCCTTTCCTGATTTCTTACACCTGGGGATGAAGAGCTCTTTTGGTGTGTGGAAAGTGTCCTTAAAGATCTGCCAGCTCTGTTCTGCTCCCTTGCCCCTGAGGGCAGTTTCCCAGGGGATCCTATTGACTAACTCCCTGAAGAGCTGGAAGTTTTCTTTCCTAAAATTCACAGAAAGAGATCAGGTTAGTTGAGCTGGACCTGCTATTCATAATCCCATGCTGATTGGGCCTGATCACCTGCTTGTCCTGTACATGATGCATGATGGCACTCAAGATGATCTGCTCCATAACCTCCCCTGGAACCGAGGTCTGACTGACAGGCCTGTAGTTCCCTGGATCGTCCTTCTAGCTCTTCTTGTAGATGGACATCACATTTACTAACTTCCAGTCAACTAGGACGTCATTGGGTAGCCGGGACTGCTGATAAATGAATGAAAGTGGCTTGGTGAGCACTTCTGCCAACTCCCTCAGTGCATTTGAGTGGATCTCATCTGGTCCCATAGACCTGTGTGTGTCTAAGTGGTGTAGCAGGTCACTAACCATTTCCCCTTGGATTACTGGGGCTTCATTCTGGTCTCTGTCTCTATCTTACAGCTCAGGGG
>NW_010555329.1:18957-38945 GCF_000687285.1 Phaethon lepturus | reverse complement strand
CATTAGGTAGCCGCGACTGCTGATAAATGAATGAAAGTGGCTTGGTGAGCACTTCTGCCAACTCCCTCAGTGCATTTGAGTGGATCTCATCTGGTCCCATAGACCTGTGTGTGTCTAAGTGGTGTAGCAGGTCACTAACCATTTCCCCTTGGATTACTGGGGCTTCATTCTGGTCTCTGTCTCTATCTTACAGCTCAGGGGCTGGGTACCTGGAGAACAACTGGTCTTACTCTTAAAGACTTAGTTTTTATTAAATATTTATATAAGTACCTCAGATTTTTCCTTATCCTTTGTCACTATGGTTCCCTCCGCATCCAATAATGGATGGAGATTCTCCTTAGCTAAATGCTAAGTAGGAAATGATGAAGAATGAGCTTTTAAAATAACAATGTGCAACTTCTTTTGCAAGTTGGTAAATGTCAGTGTGGACCCACAATGGGCATAACTGTCAGGTTTTGGTGGCAGGGGGCTGCAGGGTGACCTGTGTTGGTGAAGACCATGAGCTGATACAGCAAACTAATCACTGAAATAAAGAAAAATCACTCAAATATAAGATCACAGACAAAAACCTAAAGAAATTATTTGTATTACTTTTCAGTAAAAATGAACTTAGAAACCCTACTTTATATGTTCTGTATTGAGGAAATATCTCAAACAAAAGCATATGTACAGAAAGTTAAAAAAAAAAATTACAAGAAATTGCAAGGCCCATATGAGACTCACTAAAAGTACTAAAGAATATCATACATGAATTACTTGAACTGTTACCCTTTATATGTATCCTGTGGCTAACAATGTGATATGTGTAGGAGGGCAGCAAAGATGATGTTCTTTTTTCTGAAAATTTCATGTAACCTTAGAAGACTACACATTTCTTCAGCAAGCAAATTATTTGAAGCCACCATAATGTAGTGGTGTTGTTGAAGGTATGCAAGGAATTAAGCTGGGGGTATTGTTTAGTCTCTGTGAGCAGTTAACAAGGTGCAACCCAGAGGGAAGGAACATGATAAACACAAAAGAAACACAACTACTGAACCTTGAGTGAATTATCCTAATTAAACACCTAATTAACACATAATTGGCATAATAGAAACCTGTCCCATGACAGGGAAAGCCTCCTCCTCACGAAAACCCCTTCCTCACTAAGCATGCCTAGGAAAAAAGAAGGATGATGTGACTTTAAGTGGAGATGAGGCTTGTGAGAACCAATGGGAACAAGGGTGATGGAGCCAATTTTTAAAAAATACTGTTGCTCGAAGTGTATAAATATCGTCCATGTGTTAACTGAGGTGTGCTAGCTTTGTGGACCTACTACGTAGCACCCAGTGCTGCGCAGATTTGGAATAAAAGCAAATATCTCAGCTCTGTGTGTTTTTGGGCTCTCTGTACACCGGGTGGAAGAACCCATACCTGGGACAACAGTGTTACAAACTGTGTTATTTCCTAGGAGAAATTCAAGGCTATTTGAGTGCAGTAAGGGATTATGTAGACAGATGAGTGGACTGTTGAAAGGTATTTGGATTTGTAAAAGGTTTTTAAGACACCTTCTGCTTAAATTTCTTTAAGAAAGAGAGCTGTTATGCAGTAAAAGAGAAAGTTTGTGTTATTAAAAGTCTATGAGTATTCAGCATGGACAATGATTGTACATTGATTATACATATCTATAACGTGCTCACTGTTACAAAGAAGCTAAAGGAAAAGCTTATTCAGGGTTACACATAGCTAATGGCAGGGGGTTGGCAATGAAATAATCAGGAAGCAACTTAAAAATGAGCAATAGGTCAGTCTTTTTCTTCCAACATGTAAACTTAACTGTAGGACTCTTCCTGAAGAAAATTGTGAAGATGAGCTTTAACAGAGAACTGCAAAGGAATAACAAACTTGTGGAGGTTCACTCCAAAAGGGTTTGTTAATAAATATAGTCCAAATGCTGCCTGCAGTGCAGAAAATCCCTCGGCCTATGGCTCTTGGCAGGTGGGAGGGCATGCCACAGGGATGACACACTGTGTTGCATAACTCTTGGACCCTTTTCTTTGATGTCTACCACTGGTCACTGTTTGAGAGAAAAGTACTGCTGATATGACTCACCACAGCAAATCCTAAGGACTGCTCACACATTCTGGACGTTACCTTGTTCATTCTGAAGTAAAATACACATCATTCATGGACCTCACTAGGGACGTTAGAGTATATTTATGTACTTACTTGAGATAAAAAACAAACTAATTTAAAATATTGACATATAGAGGGTAACTTTCTTCTATGGCCATACTGGAAAAATATTTGGAGCATGTACAAACCCCGACTGAGACAAAGTCCAAAGCCTGCTGTGAATGTTATTCCTATCAGAAAAGTGAGAGGAATATGTGTTACTGAAACTAGTGTTCGAATCCAAACAATGTTGGCTTAAAACTATCCATCAGGCTAAGTTATACAGCAGGATCATTAACTTTGCTGGTTTGAGTTTTTGTATTTTGTTTTTGTTTTTAAGTAAAGAGTGTGACTCAGCTGTTTTTCTGTGGTGAAACACCAATTAGTTTTAGTTGCGATTTGTTTTAGTAAGTCTGGCAATAACTGACCCCCAAATCAGGTTTTTATTTCAAGTTCAGTTCTTTACAATATCTTTGTTAATATTTATTGTGACTTCATTTTGCTTCATGATACTTTGTATGAACTTTCCAACCAGTTATTATGACATTTTCCAAGTAATTTAAGACAAGTATTTTCATGCATTTTTAGAAAAAAATAATGGATACAGGCATCTAGTTTCTTAAAGAAAACACAATGGAAGTAGTATTCATAGACAAAAGAAAAACATTAAAAAAAAGGAAAATCTCATATTTTTAGCTATTTTATCAGAAATTTCAGATCTATATTTTATCCTCTTTTTACCTTTTCATATACATTTTACCTTCAATTCAAACTTAATATTCTAGTGTTGGACATCTTGTTTCAACCAAACTGCTTTCTCATCTTTCTGGTTTTTGTCACAGTTGAGAATCTGCCTTTGGTTTTCCAGTCACACTGCCTTGATAAAATTCGGACTATAGAAACACATATACATCTACTGTTTCTACCTATTATCAGTGGTATCAGCCTTTTCTGATTACTTGAATGCTTTTCTCAACACATTACTTGAGATACAGTTACCTTGTACCTGTCTTACCTAGGCAGTCCGTATGTTTCTGGTAGCGTATTGAAATGTCACTGTATCCAGGCTGCTCACTTGGCAGGTGATCTGGAAAGATCTTTTGGTAAGAAACAAACCATTTTCTGTATCTACTATTTGTTACCTAATATCCAAATTCAGAATGCTCTGTTTTATGATTGACCAATGCGTTCTTGATGGTTTTCTAGATCTAGGTAACATCCATGGTTTTATTTTTCCCCAGGAAAAGTCTGGATTGCCCCAGAAATAGTTCCAGGGATGTTACTATAGGCAAGCAAACTGCCTGGGCTGTAAATCTGACCTGGCATCTGGTCTCAGAGAAGATTCTGTTTATCCACTGAAATATGACCTTTGAGTTCTCAGTAACATTTTTCTTATATGTTGAGTTTACCAATAACCTGATCAAACAAGCCACTATATTACTACTTTTCAGATTGTTGTGTAAGTCACATTGCTGCTTTGGTGTTTGTAGGACACTTTTGGTGGACAATAAATGCTAAGTTGTGACCTTTGCTAATGCCATAGTTTTAAAGTAGTTAACTCAGAAGCAATGTGATTTTCATCCACGGTCTCCTTGTGCTGGGAGCACTGATGTAATGGCAGTTTCTTTATATCCTCTTCAGAATAAACATAAAATTTGAGAAGCATAAATGTGATATACCTATGTGGGTTATTAAATATACAAGCATTACTAAAGGTCTATTGTTGGAAAGTTTAGCCGGATAGGTGACAAAAGCTGTGCCATCCCTCAAATGTTATAAACAGAGTGGGAGTGTGTGGGATCACCCAGCTAAACCGGTTTCGGAGCAGAAAGGCGAGACACAGGCAGCTGAAATGCAACTCAGCTTCATCTCGCCTTGACAGATCCTTACCTATGCAGTGATGACTTGGAGGGAGCTGTGGAAATGTCTCAGCCTGGGGCTGCCTGAACGCTGAATCATGATAAGAATTGAAACCTGAATGGAGCCTTGAATAATCCCTGAACAAACAAAATGCCCTGAGTACCATTCCACCACTATTCAGTAGCTTTGTGTGCTAGACATCACAAAATTAGCAATACAGACTAAAGAGCCATCACAGCACCAGAAATAAGCATTCCAGTTAGTATAATACACTCAGGCATAATCCTACCCCCACCCATCAAATCAGGAAGTAAAAACCATAAAGTTTTGCAGAAAACTAGGAGAGTCTTTTTCCAGCGATACAGCTGGCCTGTAGGAGATTCTTTCCCTCCTTGTCCCAGGATGCTGTATGAGGTAACTTCTCAGGGATTAAGAGGCTTTACCTGAGAGACAGAGGGTAAGTGATTAAGAAACATATGTATGGTATTTGTCATGCTTTAAGACTGTGATTAGCGCACTCTTTTAAGGTATTGATATCTAGCATGCTTGTGGTTCGTGTTAGTACATTCTAGAAATCACTTGTAGGTTGTAATAGTGTATTCTATGAATTGCTTTAATTGCAGTAGTGCATTCCTCCGTTGTATCCATAAGAAACCTGCAATAGTGGCTTTTTGGATCTGTGAGTGAAGTTCAAATAAATTGTTAATTTGAACCTTACAGTTGAAGTCTCTTTCTCACCTTCACAGCAAGGTAGTAATTGTTAGAGAAGGAGACTAGAGTTCATTATAAGTCCTTCCATATCTCAGTTCTGTTCTATATACTATGGCCCTTTCTAATATTTGACAGAATTTTTGTTTATACCTTTCTTCCAGTAAGGGTAAAAAAGAATATTTGCCTAACATAAGAACTCAGAAGGAAGTCTAGTAACAGGAGGAGAGCAAGACTATACAGTTGTATTATGGTTCCATGAGATAAATGTTGTTTTGCATACCATACTTTTAAAGTAGCTTGGAATGCTAACAGGTATTTTTTCTTAGACTGTAAATGATTATCTAAGGAGTTGGAAGAACTGAATATCACATAAAATATACATTCCTCTGGGGAAGAGTTTAAAATAACAAACTGCAGTGCATTCCTGTAATGGCCAGCTGTCTTGTCTTTTAATCATTTAATAACATGTACTCTTCTGAAACAGAAGTATGAAAATGGAAAATACTTGAGAAGTATGATCCAAGAGAGAAATATGCCTGAGAAAATACCAGGTTAGTGAAGATATATTCCAGTTCTCTCATGATATTTCAGTTTCAGTTTAGAGTTTTTTCTAGTCTTCGGAAGATAAGAACAAAGTTGATGGTGTTCCATGTTGCTGCAGAGTATGAGGAAAAAGTTCAGTGACAAAACCAGTGCCGAAATGAGCAGTATGTAGCAGAGTCTCATCCCCAATTAGTATTATAGGAAAACTTGAACATGAAGGTAGAGCTTCTCTGATGAACTCTCAATCTCTGTCATATTTAGTTTTTTAATGTATCAAACATAAATCATAAGCACAGTACGGCAAAATGCTAAACTTCCTTTAGCATGATACTCATTCTAAACATGAGCATCAATAAGGATCTGGGCAAAAGTGTAACTAACAATTGAAAATGGCCATTCAATTCCTATTTAGGCTGTATTTCCATTTAAGTTCAAAAAATCAGGTAATAGACATATTAAGAAATAGTAACTTAGTTCCCCAGATGATTGATTAATTATAGGAATCTGACTCATTATAAGAATCTAACCCAGTGCTCTGGAAATAGTGTGAAGGCTTTCTTCAGTTCCAGGCAGTTTTGCATGAGGCTTAGCATGATCACTCTCTGTGCCTACTATCAGGTAAAAACAATCTTCTATACCCACATACTCCAGCATTTGATTAGCAGGAAGAACATAGGAATTAATGTGCCCTGATGTCACTTACACATCATCCATTTCAATGATATTTCTGATACAGGGGACTCAATTCCACCAATAGGAAATATGTAAGATTCCTATATTTAGATTTTTTCTCTTGCTTATCTCAAGACAAATATATCTTAACTCTAGTTTGGCTTCTGGTAGAGCTGTGTCCATACCTTGCAAAGGGCTTGTGGATTCATTTTGAGACAGCTTAACTATGGAATCATGTGATAAGTGATGTTGGATTGAATTTGGAAGAGATCTCTGGAGGCCAGCTGGTAATAGAATTCTCCCCTCTATCCTCCCCTCTAAAGGCCAGCACCATTGCATTCAGATTGTTGACCAGGGGACATGCTGCCCGCTACATACAGATAGTTGTCGTCTTAGAGAACTCGTTATTTATTTCCCTCCTCAAACTGGAGAGATATGAAATCAGATCTTCCACTTCCCCAAAGATATCGAATGGTAAAAAACCCGTAATATCCTCCATATCTGAAGTTTTCTGAAGTTGAGCAACAATATAACAAAGTTTAGACAATTCTTGAAGTTAGAAGAAGAGATGACAAGTGGCCAAATCCAACGGAGGAAGGTCTAGTGTTCTAACTTCACTTCTCAAAGCTCTTTAGTCTAGAGGAAAAAAAAATATAATAATGTAGAAAACCCAGATGAAAGCCAAGTTTATGTCTTTTCAGCTAAATACCATATCAAATTGCTTTTTTTGAGTTCTGACATATACTGAATAAATGTATTCAGTGAAATGAATATGGTTTGAAATTTCTCCTCAATAATTCTTCTCAAATTATTGAGGAGAAATTTCTATTTATCAGAATATATAAACACCATGAACCAAAAAAAAAAAAAAAACACCAGAAAATACTGCTGACTTCTTTGAAATGTTCCGTGGTAGACCTTATTTAGGGAAATTTTTGACTCCCAGGCCTTCAATCATAACAATCCCTTTTCTAGAGTAACTGACATAGCAACAAGCTATGTGACTTCTTCAGAAAGTTATGATGACATTGCTATTCAGCATGACCAAACGCTGTCAAACACACCAAATAAAATCAATTTTTCTAAAGCATAATCCTTAAATGATAAAATTTTTTCATATTTTACATTCAGTGACCTTTAATTAGAACTATTTGTCTGTTAATAATGTATAATAGTAAAGCAAACAGAATGTTTAAAGCACTATGATAATCATGAATTACTCAAGCAACTAAATAATAAAAAAAATCCCAAACCCCCAAAAAACCCAAACCCCAAACCCACTGTCATGGTTTAACCCCAACGAGCAACTAAGCACCAACACAGCTGCTCACTCACTCCCCCACAGTGGGATGGAGGAGAGAATCAGAAGAGCAAAAGTGAGAATACTCATGGGTTGAGATAAAGACAATTTAACAGGCAAAGCAAAATCCACGCATGCAAGCAAAGCAAGACAAGGTATTCATTCACCACTTCCCACTGGCACACAGATGTTCAGCCATCTCCAGGAAAGCAGGGCTCCATCACACTTAACAGTTACTTGGGAAGACAAAATGCCATGACTCCAAATGTATCCTCTTCCTTCTTCTTCTCCCAGATTTATATGCTGAGCATGATGTAATATGGTATGGAATATCCCTTTGGTCATTTGGGGTCAGCTGTCCTGTCTATGTCCCCTCCCAGCTTGCAGCGCACTCCCAGCATTCTCACTGGCAGGCCAGGATGAGAAGCTGAACAGTTCTTGACTGTTAATAAACAAGTGATAACATCAGTATGTTATCAACATTATTTTCATCCCAAATTCAAAATATAGCATCAAACTCTCTTCTATGAAGAAAATTAAGTCTATCCCAGTCAAAACTGGCACATTGGCTCGCTCACCAGCTGTGTCAGGAATTTATCTTCCGCATACTCCAGGAACCTCCTAAACAGTTTTCTCTCTGACTCACCAGCTGTGTCAGGAATTTATCTTCCGCGTACTCCAGGAACCTCCTAGACAGTTTTCTCTCTGATGTGTCGTATTTCTAGCAGACATCTGGTAAGTTGAAGTCCCCCATGCGAACAAGGTCTAGCATTTGTGATACTTCTCCCAGCCGCTTATAGAATATTTTGTCTGCCTCTTCATCCTGCTTAGGTGGTCTATAACTGACTCCCACTATAATATCTGTCTTGTTGGCCTTCTCCCTGATTCTTACCCAAAAATACCCAACCTTGTCATCACCATCATTAAGCTCTATACAGTCAAAACACTCCCTAACATAGAGGGCTACCCCACTGCCTCTCATTCCTTTCCTATCCCTTCTGAATAGTTTATAGCCATCCATTGCAGAGCCATTCCACCGTGTTCCTGTGATTCCAAATATATCATACTTTCCTGCTGCACAATGAATCATAGAACCATAGAATAGTTCCACTTGGAAGGGACCTTTAAAGGCCATCAAGTCCAACCCCCCTGCAATGACCAGGGAGACCTTCAATTAGATCAGGTTGCTCAGAGCCCCTCTCCAACCTGACCTTCAATGTCTCCAGGGATGGGGCATCTACTCTGGGCTACCTATGCCAGTGTTTCACCACCCTCAAAATGAAAACTTTCTTCCTTAAATCTCATCTAAACTTGGAAGGGACCTTTAAAGGCCATCAAGTCCAACCCCCCTGCAATGACCAGGGAGACCTTCAATTAGATCAGGTTGCTCAGAGCCCCTCTCCAACCTGACCTTCAATGTCTCCAGGGATGGGGCATCTACTCTGGGCTACCTATGCCAGTGTTTCACCACCCTCAAAATGAAAACTTTCTTCCTTAAATCTCATCTAAACCTACCCTCTTTTACATTAAAACCATTACCCCTTGTTTTATTGCAACAGACCCTGCTAAAAAGTCTGTCCCCATCTTTCTTATAAGACCTCTTGAAGTACTGGAAGGCTGCAATAAGTTGTCCCTGGAGCCTTCTCTTCTCCAACTCTCTCAGCCTGTCCTCACAGGAGAGGTGTTCCATCCTTCTGAGCATTTTGGCGTCCTTCCTCTGGACCCACTCCAAACAGTCCATGTCTTTCCTGTTTTGAGGGCTCCAGAGCTGGGTGCTCTGGAGCTGGGTGCAAGACTCCAGGTGGGATCTCACCAGCTCCTCCAACTGACCTCTAATGACCAAAGGGATATTCCATATCATACGTTGCCCATGCTGTATACACTGGTGTAGATGTACTTCAGTTGGGCTATTGATCCTGCCACCTTTTTTTGGGGAGAAACCCTAATTCCTACTTGACCATTCTCAGGTACTTCTGTGTTTTCTAACACATCAATAACACTTGTGTCCTTTCTGCTGCATGGATCTCCATTCCCAATCTTCACTGAGATGACAGACCAAAGGACCTTGCTAGCACACTGTCCCTCAAATATTAACATGTGGGCCTCAGACTTGGGTCTAGCAAGACCGGCTTTATTCCCTTCCCTCTTCAAATCTAGTTTTCAGTGAGCCCTGCTAACTCTTATGCAAAGATCCTTTTCCCCCTTTGAGACAGAAGTACCCCATCAAACTTACATTGACACATCTTATTGTGTCAGGCTCATAAGACATCAACCCCTCTGTGAACATCATAAAAACTGCAGCCAATGTAATATCCATATCATGGATGAGACTCTTGGATAGCCTGGAGAATACACTTGGGAATAAACAGGGTGTGCTGTTATCCTGATCCAGAGATATGCCTAAAATCTCTATGAGGTATCTCTTGTTATTCTAATGCCAACATAGTCAACTTCTTACAACTAATTTAATTGCATGAGTGTCTTTTCAGTCTTCTAACTAAGCACTACCAAAATTCTTTGTTTTTGAAAGCCTTACTTTTTTTGAGGAGGTGTTACATGTAATGTTTGGCATGTTAAGCAACTTCTTAAACTCCTCATTTTCTCATTTTTTTCTCAGTGAGAAATGCCTCTGTGTACTGCAGCTTTCAGTTTCATCATACTGTATGTAAAGAAACATGAATAGTACAACACATATTTAGGATAAATGCAGGATTGAAACCAGCCGTAACAGTAATTAACCATTCTGGAGTGACAGCAAGTTTAATTTTATCTTTTAGGAAGACTAGAATTCCGCGTATAGCCAGTGTTCTAAGACCATAATTATTTCCTGCCACATAGTCTTCTCTGTCTAAAAGTTTGGCTTCAGAGTCTCTAAGTTAGTCTAGCTCAGAATAACACCAGTGCTTAACCTGTGTTAAAGATCTCAATAGACAGAATTTTGGTAATTTTAGAAGCCAAATGGTAGAGATGTTACATTAGCTGCAGTTTTTGTGATATTCACAGAGGGGCTGATGTCTTACCATCCGGTAAGACATCCAGGTGGCTTTGGTGGGCACCTGGCCTCTAGCCACGGTCAGCCCACCACAGATAGGTAAAGTCAAAACTGCACACACAAGTGAAGCAAAACAAGGAATTCATTTACCACATCCTATTGGCTGGCAGGTGTTCAGCCATCTCCAGGAAAGCAGGGCTCCATCACATGTAGCGCTTACTTGGGAAGACAGACACCATCACTCTGAACATCCCCCGCTTCCTTATTCTTCCCCCAGCTTTATAAGAAGAGCATGATGTCATATGGTATGGAATATCCCTTTGGTCAGTTGGAGTCAGCTGTCCTGGCTGTGTCCCCTCCCAGCTTCCTGTGCACCCCCCGCCTACTGGGAGGTGGGATGGGGTGAGAAGCAGAAAAGGCCTTGACTCTCTGTAAGCACTGCTCAGCAATAAGGAAAACATGCCTCTATTATCAACACTGTTTTCAGCACAAATCCAAAACATAGGCCCATGCTAGTTACAATGAAAAAAAATTAACTCTATGCCAGCCAAAACCAGCATAGCCATAAACAGAACAAAACTATCTCAAAAACCATTAATCTATACATCAACATGAGAACCACCTTAATATTCCATAGTCTGATTAGAGCAAATAGGCATAATTTATTAGTGTGTAGAACATGAAACCATCTGATTTGGGCACTAGGTCATTTCTCTTAGTTTCATTGAGTGAGAAGATCCTGTCCTACAGAAGCCCACAGAAGAGTGTAAATACTTTCAGGAGAAAAAGAAAAGAAAAAACTAAGAAAGAGAGACAGAAATAACAAAACAGGTACCTGAACTGAATCTTGAGTGAAATTTTACAGATGTGTTCATGCATAATTTTCCCCTCCATTGGTATTGTTTGGTGGAGTGTTGGTCTGTTCTTCTATGGCAATTCTTCATTCTCATGTGGAGCACTGAAAGCAATTTTATGAGTGACATCTAATGCAGGAAACTAAATTATACTCTACCCTTGCATTACAGTGTCATATGTTGATAATGTGAATTGCTACAGAATGTTATTTACTCCAGTACTTATCCTTCCTAAAAAATTTTGCACATGGTACATATTTTATCACAAATTTGCTTTTTGTCAGGGTAGGTTGTGAATAGCAAATTATCTTGCAGACAGCCATGTGTTTTCTTGCCAGCTTTGATTCAGGTGAATCCTGCACACTTCTGCATTTCAGACCTGATTCTATTCAGAGTGCTTTCATAACAATGAAACTCTTTGGACTTTAATGAAATTCCACTTTCTCACAGAGAAAAGCATTAAGCCCTTCTAGCAGTTTTCTGTATACCATCTGCTTGGTAAGATGTGTAGTCCCTTGATAAATGTTCTAGATGAGGACTGAGGGGCTATCAAGACTCTGAGGTCTTGAATGAAAACTTTTTGAATGGGAGTGAGTTCTGTAGTTTTTCTACTGATTAATCAGAGGATGGATATTTTTAAGTTGCTGCAATGCTTTTAAAGTAGTTTGTTTTCATAGCAGCAAATGATAGTATAGTTATAATTGTAACTAATGAAATCAAGTACCTTAATTTTTATTTATAGGCACAGTATGGACATCAAGAAAAAAACCCCAAACAAAATAGACAACAACAACAAAACTAAAATTCTATTCCAAGGTATTTCCCATTGGCATGACTGACTTCAGGGTTTTTTTTTTTCTGTTAGAGATGGAATAAAAATCCAGCTTCTAATTATTATTTAATAACCTTGGAAGGAGATTCCAATTTCCTGAGACTGTATTTCTAAGCTGTGATAGGCATAAAATTATCAACTGAGTATTTCATGTTGTGAGTTAGTACCAAAGCAAAGCAGTTAGTATTGGGAATTTGCTGGACTTTGCATAGTTGATCTAATGTAGAGATCCTGGTCTTGTTTTCAAAACAGTCATGTGTACCCCAGTTCTGTCAATGATAAGACAAGTCACTGTCATGTTTGAATCTACTGTTGATGGCACCAGCTTTGGGACCTTCTTCATGTTTCTCTCACTACGGTACTCACGGTTCTTCCAGGTTGCCCATGTCTTGCCAAAATCCACTTCTGAGTTATATGTGTTTCAGATCACTGTAGAGCAATCATGCCTGCCATGCTGTCTGCCAGCAGGATGGTGCCTACACTGCTAGGTTACCAATATGTAGAACTGGTGAACCAGTGTGTGTGTCTAGATGCTGTGATTATTTTTCCTTTTAGAACAGGATCCTTTTCTAGCTATTCGTTATATCACCTCTATTCTTCATTGCCTACTTTATCAATTATTTTGTAAACTTTTTGAAACAAGGTCTTGCTTAAAAGGCACCTACTAGACTTATAAAATCAGTAAAATAATTGATTTACTATTTCTCAGTGAAAACAGTTTCTGCTAAACTGAAATTCAAGGGGTTTGTAATACCTGTTCAAGAAATCTTGGTAATTACAAAGCAAGATCTGTAACAGCCATTGTTCACAGAAAATACATTCCTGGATATTTAGATGAACCAGTAGCAAATGAAAATTATTGTCTTTGGATATTTCAAAAGCTAAAACAAGATGGAAATACACATGGAGTAAAAAGAGACCAGTGAAAATATTGGTTCATGTTCTATTTCACTGCTTCCATTCTCTATTAATTAAAGTGGTTGAGTTGCACTTTGAACACGATTTTTTTTTCTTTGTACAATCTCTTATTACTTTTGAAAATGCATATGGAGGAAATAACTCAGCTTGATCCGATTTGCAGGGCCTAAATGGAGTCTGAAGAACTGTAGATAATAAATAAATCAATCTGTTATTCATCAACTAAAGTAACCTAAGCAAATTTGTTATGGGATCAGTGAGACACAATAAACACAAAACCCCACAGTACCATTTTGTAGTCACTTCATTGTAAAACTACATTTTAATTTCTCACTAGTCTTCTATTGCACCTGCATAAAGGGCTCTGAGATGCAGTTTGGATGAACAGTATTACAGAAAATTAAGCTCCATTGTATTAGAGTTGTAGGAGCTGCAGATGTGTATCTATGAAAGAATGGAAGCCTTTTGGAAGTAGTTTTCTAATGGATCCCATGTAATAAAGTGATGATCTCATAATATTTCATTATAGGAATGTTTCATATACGGTTTAAAATTCTTCATGGTTGTCAGACCTCCCAGGATTTTTGATTTATCATCAGTCCTTATCTTTCATTGGATGTATGTCTAAATATTAGGTACTTTATAGTTCCTTAAACTTAAAAAGTAGTGAAAGCCAAATTAGGCAAATCAAAGCAGTGAATTAATACTGTAGCTATGTGTCTATACATGAAATAGTGGCTACAGTGTATGTATGTGTGCATATACACAGATTTTAATGAGTGAATTTAATTGTGAGAAAAAATGACATTTGTTATTGCTCAGAGAATAAACTAATCAGATTTCCAAACTGAGGGCTACTTTTCTCTTTCCTCTGTGAGGACAGAAAAGCTATTATTTAGGGCTTCAGAAAGATATCTATGGAGTCTGTGTTAAATTATCCTTTCATAGGAAAGGATACAGAGGTTGCAGATCCTGTCTACACAAGAAAATAAGTTGATTATTACAAGATAGAACATTTTAAAGGTAATAACCTACATACTTCCACTTTTGGATAGATTTACTAGTGAATCGCTTAGTGTGAGATATTTTAGTACAGACTTCCACGATTTGCAGAAAAGGGGTGGTATCATGGCAGTAAACTCCTCCTTATTTTCTACAACTGTGTATATCAGGTTTCTTTATTACAGGACCATTAGTTTTTTAACAGTCTGCAGCATCAAAGTGAGGACTCTGTAGAGACTTCACATTCTTTGTGAACAGTTTAGTTGAGCTTGAGTCTAAATATAAATGAGCAAGTTATTTGCAACACATGCAGAAGATTGATGTTTGAAATTTCATCAGCACCTGAGAAATATCAAGGTTTAATTAACAAGTCATGCGATAGTGTATAGAGTCTTTGAATATTTATGATGACATTATAATTTTTGGAACAGACCAAGACAAGCATGACATGAAACTGGGAAATGTTTTCAACAGAAACAATTGCTAGTGAATGCAAAAAAAGAAAGTGAGCCACTGATTTTAAAATTTTAGACAAATAGAATGACCAATGAATGCTTAAAGTAATTGAAATTTTTTTCTTTAGTGAATTTTGGGGGGATTTCTCTGTTTTTATGCTACCAGATATATAGTGCATGCAAACCAGCGTTCCTAATACTTAATTTGTGCAATTAAGTATGCAAAATGAGGAAACATGCTCAGTAAGACTGTAAATGTATCCTTAATTCTACCTCCAAGTGTATATTACAGGGTAGATAGTCCCAGTAGCTTGTGACAATCTTTGTGCACATACTAAAAAAAAACAAAACAAAACTCCCATTGCCAAGTCTTTTTTCTTCTATAGAAAAATTTCAGTCCTATCCAACCACTGACGGTATTTCTTTAAATGAATAGTGGCTTGTCCACTGGCTTAAAAATTCTTCTTGTGTCCTGCATGAAACAGAGCTGATTGTCTCACATACCTTGGTTCCTTTGATTTCAGCATTGTGATCTTTTTTAACATAAGAAAAAAGAAAATACATCTGTGGGCACTACAGGAGAAACAGATTGAATAGAAAGTAAAAAAAAAAGGGGTTCCAAGTTTACTTATTTTTTCAGCCAAATCTTAATCTGTCTTGCTTTCTCCCGAGTATTCCAGGTTCAGAGATGGACCTTCTAAATGTTCAAATTAGATTTCGTCTTCAAAACTTCTTGAGTCAGGACATATGTAGAATTATCTTTTGAAAGGCAGAAATTTTTTTTTTTAAGATAGTCTATTTAACTTTAATATTTTACTCAGCCTGAAGTAGTACTTAAGGGTTTCTAAGCTGATCCTTACATTCATAACATTAAGAACTCTTGTGCTAGTCTGCACCATTGGTCCATCCAATTTATTTTGCCTCTAAAACACATCTTTTACAGATGATGTTGTGAAAGTTATATTCTACTTTAAATTACCTGAGAGAGGATTTTATTCAGAGAGGAAATTTCTGTACTTCAACTGAAATTGTTAGCAATTGGTTAAAACAAGAAGGAAATAGGGGTAATTATTAAAAAAAGCAAGAAAAATCCCCACTCATTAATAACAACAATATCTTTTATTTTTGCTTTTCACACCAAGCTATCCCTAGATTCCCTTTGTTGTATCAAACATCACAATTAACAAAAAAAGTATTTTAACCATTGTGAAGACACAGAATTCAGACTGAAAACCTAGTTAAAGAAGTACTAAAAAATTAATTAGGGATTCCATGTGAGCAGTTCCTGTTTTCTCTTTCACTTGAAATGGCATTACCTATCCTCAGGGGAAAAAAACCTGTAATTTCTGAAGGCTGATGTTACTTTCTCCAACAGAAAACATTGCTAAATCCACATGAAGTAAAAAAGGATTAGAAAAGGTAGAGCAGACAATTTTGATCTTGAATCCTACTCTCCCATGCATCCTTGCAGGTGAAAAAAGGCTGGCGTATCACACAGTCTTATCTGCCACTCAAATAATTGAATTTACTGGCATGGAAGTTTTGAAATTATTGATTTTATATTGCCTTCCTATCCATAGTTTAGCAATACTGTTACAGAAGATGAATCCTTTTACTTTGCCCAAGTCAGATGTTTTATAGAGATATCATAAAAAACAAAAGATAAACAATAGGATTTACAAAAAGGTATGGTGCGGAAAGAAAATGTATTAAGGAAAGACTACTAGGAAGAACTTTATGTCTACAGTCAATTGTTGTGGCCAGCAGGAGTAGGGAAGTGATCATGCCCCTGTACTTGGCACTGGTGAGGTCGCACCTCGAATCCTGTGTTCAGTTTTGGGCCCCTCACTACAAGAAGGACGCTGAGGTGCTGGAGCGTGTCCAGAGAAGGGCAACGAAACTGGTGAGGGGTCTGGAGCACAAGTCTTATGACGAGCAGCTGGGGGAACTGGGGTTGCTTAGTCTGGAGAAGAGGAGGCTGAGGGGAGACCTTATCGCTCTCTACAACTACCTGAAAGGGGGTTGTGGTGAGGTGGGTGTTGGTCTCTTCTCCCAAGTAACCAGCGATGGACAAGAGGAAATGGCCTCAAGTTGTGCCAGGGGAGGTTTAGACTGGATATTAGGAAAAATTTCTTCACTGAGAGGGTGGTCAAGCATTGGAACAGGCTGCCCAGGGAGGTGGTGGAGTCACAATCACTGGAAGTGTTCAAAAAATGTTCAAAAAATTCTATACAGCAAGATTAATTGCTCTTTTTCTTTTTTCATTCACTTTGGACAACTTAGGACAACCTTGATAAAATTCCACAATTCCCATATTAATCATGGTAAGCTGACAGTACCATGCAATGTTCAAGGTTGATCAAATCCCTCTAAGGATTGAAATTGTAACTTCCAATACAAATTAAGTAATATCTTAAACTTTTGGGAAGTACTGAATGCCTTGAAATATGGTCTATAAGTGAATTTTAGTAATGACAGTCTACATGTTCTGATATACAAGCAAGTAATTTTATTTGCATAATGTGCATTTTGAAGTCATAATTATTACATTATTTAGACAATCATTCTTAATGTTCAGAACTGTAAGAAATAACAGCATTGGTAGTCAATGAATCAAAGAGAGACTGTACCAGAGGTTTCACATACAGCAGAAAATATTTAACTTCAGTTATCTGGTCTAGAAGAGGATCGGTTTCATTAAGTCAGGAGGACATCACTAGCCATGATTGCTTAAATTTCAAACTTTATCATGATCTCACTGAACCTCATTCTCCATAGATTTTCCATATTTTCTTGGAGCTGCTATGGTATTTTTAATGCATTAGTTAAAATGAGATGTGGTTGTCCTGTAAGAAGATAGGGTATCATTGGAGATGGAAATGTTGTGCCTGTGGAGGATTGCAACAGGCTACTGAAAATGTTAAGGGATGCTATAGGTGGCAGTCAACCCTTTACAGGATTCTCAGGTGGCATGAAATGCTGAATATTTATCATCAGACTTGATATATATTTTACAGATCTACCTGAATGATATAGGCCATAGTTGTCTGTAATTAAAATTTTGTGATAACATATACATGCAAAGAATGTTGGATTGATATTTATTCTTTTGCACTCAGTAAGATAGTGTTAATTTTCCTTAATTAAATGCAACTTCCTTCTTGAATTTAAATTAAACAGTGAGTTAGTGATTGTGGTGGGTTCACCCTGGCTAGATGCCAGGGTCCCACCAAAGCTGCTCTGTCACTCCCTTCTCAGCTGGACAAGGGAGAGAAAATATAACAAAAAACTTGTGGGTTGACATAAGGACGAGGAGACATCACTCACCAATTACCGTCACAGGCAAAACAGACTTGAATTGTGGAAAAATTAATTTAATTTATTATGAATCAAATCAGAGTAGAGATAATGAGAATTAAAACCAAATCTTAAAACACATTCTCCCCACCCCTCCCTTCTTCCCAGGCTCAACTTCACTCACAATTTTCTCTACCACCTCTCCCCGCCAAGCGGCAAGGGGGATGGGGAATGGGAGTTGCGGTCAGTTCATCACACATTTTTTTTTCTGCTTCTTCCTTCCTCAGAGGAAGGACTCACACTCTTCCCCTGCTATAAAATGTGGTGCCTCCCAAAGGTGACAGTCCTTCACGAACTTCTCCAGCGTGAGTCCTTCCCACAGGCTGCAGTTCTTCACAGACTGCTCCAGTCTGGGTCTCCCATGGGGTCACAAGTCCTGCCAGCAACCCTGCTCCAGCCTGGGCTCCTCTCTCCATGGGTCCACAGGTCCTGCCAGGAGCCTGCTGCAGAGTGGGCTTCCCATGAAGTCACAGTCTCCTTCATGTACATCCACCTGCTCTGGCGTGGGGTCCTCCATGGGCTGCAGGTGGAGATCTGCTCCCCTGTGGAGCTCCATGAGCTGCAGAGGGACAGCCGGCCTCACCATGGGCTTCCCCAGGGGCTGCCGGGGAATCGCTGCTGCAGCACCTGGAGCATCACCTCCCCCTCTTTCCTCACTGACCTTGTTTGTCTGCAGAGTTATTTCACACATTCTCATTCTTCTCTCTGTCTGTAATTGCTGCTTGCCTTTTTTTTCCCCTTCCTTAACTATGTCATCCCAGAGGCATTACCACCATTGCTGATGGGCTCAGCCTTGGCCAGCAGCGGGTCCATCTTGGAGCTGGCTGGCATTGTTTCTGTTGGACACGGGAAGCTTCTAGCAGCTTCTCACAGAAGCCACCCCTGCAGCCCACCAGCTACCAAAACCTTGCCATGCAAACCCAATACAGTGATTCATTGCTTTTATTTCCATACAGGTATTTTGGGGGATTCTTTTGGCCTATATGTAAAATTTGCTTCCAAAATTTGATATGATTTGGTAGCAGAGTATTTGGCGATCTTAAAGAAGTGACGGATGGAACACATTTGATATTCTACTAATATAACAACTAAAAGGAAGTAATATTGTTTCACTTTATTTCACCTTATATTTGATTTGGATGACATTAGTATGAATAAAATAATCCAATATTCAATATTACATGCTATTAGGGAAAACATATTTCTTTGTGTTGATGTCTTTAGTTGTACTTCATGTCCTCTAGGAACTGAACACACAATAAAACATTTATCAAATATCTTACAAGGTATTGTTATGTAGCAAGTAGTTACTAAACAAAATCTCCTTCAGATAAAGCAGTTCGCTTTTTCCTGTAGTGTCTGAAATCATTATCCTGGTTCCAGAGTTTAGTAATGTTTTACAGAATCATTTTTAACAGCCAGTTGCTCCTTGCACTTATACATAAAAATGCACAATAGGCTCATAAAACACAATTCTTCCAACTGTGGAGGTGTCTAATTTAATGAGAGATTTATCAGTTGAAGGGTTTCAAGCAGCAGGATCAAGTGACCTCCCTCAGGAATGAAATTCTGACTTTCCTTTAGCGCATAAAGTTTAAGCTACAGACCATTTGCAGCACAAGGACCTGTTTACATTTTTAAATAGAAATCCTGCATATTCATAAATAGTTGTGAAATGGAAGATGAAGCAAGCAACACTGAATATAGAGAAGCTAGAAAAGTAGAAATGTGAGACAAAATCAGCAGAGACAGATTATGCTATTGGGGGTGAAAAAAACCAGCTGGTTGAGAAACAAATTATTAAGACATATTCTTGCATAAAAGTTATTTTGGTCATTTCATTAATGATAAAAGCAAGGCTGATACTTCTGTTTTGTGTTTCCCCTTTCTTTTGATCCTTCTTTGTGCTGTGCACACAAGGGAACAGCGTGTTCCTGTTAAGCCCTGGACTGGGCTTAAAAGCTTTTCTTTCCGAATAACGCTGTAACTGAGCAATTAGGAAAGTCTGATGCCAGCTAATTAGCAGGTATGAGGTGGCAGAAGTGATGAAGAAATAAGGTGAGGTATTTCTTCAGTTCAGTTCTATTACCTAGAATGAAATTATTTCCATCCTTCTCTCCTTTATTTAGCTTTCAGAACTCTGGTGGTGTGTAGACATGTCTGATCTCAGGTTTTGGAGCACAAAACACTAAATACTGTAGTTTCATGTAGTTTATCATGCTTCGTAAAATTTCTTATGGCCTTCATTTTAACTGTAAAAATAGTGGCTACATGTCATTGCATCTTCACACACAAGCATCCACACAATTGCATGAACTATTTAAAGATCTTTGTCACCTTA